>NW_028291665.1:0-290000 GCF_059453375.1 Lepisosteus platostomus
TACCCACTGTTACTCTAAACTCGGAAGTAAATACATTACTCATGAATTAAATTGATAACAACTTGTGTTGAGGTACAATTAAATTCTCGAGACGCAATGTAGAACATGGGGTTTAATTATCCACTGTGTATGGATTTGGAATTTCCCGGCATGAACACCAAACCAGCTGACAGGCTCTGTTGCAGCCTCTGTTCCAGCGGTTGTCCAATGGGTGTTGTCCCGGCGTCCTCTGGCTACCGGCCAACCAGTCAAGGTGCAGCTCGGAGTAGGACGGGCGGAGGAATCTGACTGCGGCGCGCAGGGCAGTCGTTGCTCCGAGGGGATCTACCAGCAGTCCGGCTGGCTGATAGAAAGTCTCTATGCACAGAGTGTGACCGCGAGTCCTCACAAGTCACTCTTGTGCCTGGGAAGAAGCTGGTTCGTTCCCGGTCCAGCACTGCTTCTGAATAAGCTATTCAGGTTGTCGACGAGGGTCCAACTGTAGGGTCCAACTGTCCAACACAAACACAATCTGTGGCGTTTAGCGTGACATAGTCTTGCAGGCATCGTGCTGTCTCACTGCAATACTATACCGCTGGAGGAAACAGTCCATCTGGCCATGAAACTCATTTGAACGTCTAGCTACAGCAACTAACAATATCATGATTTATTCAGGATGTGTGGAATCAGCACGTCCCGGAGACAGCTTCCGAAATTGTGAGCATTCTCTGGTGGTGTCCTGCAGGGCGCCTGTGGGCGTGCGTTGGTGGTATAGTGGTGAGCATAGCTACCTTCCAAGCAGTTGACCCGCGTTCGATTCCCAGCCAACGCAGTGGCGATTGGTTTCAAATGCTGTCATGAGCCTTGGATTGTGACTAGCAAAGCGAAGCCTTTTGAAAGAGCTAAAGCACTGCAAAACGGAATTGAAGGAGAATCTTACAGGGGATTCTGAGCAGTGTCTGCATACACGCAGTCCGATACGGGTGCTGAAAGCTTGAGCTACTCTCAATATCATGCTGCCTTTCCCCGGAGTAAATCTGTTACATTGAAAGAATGCTTCTGGCAGGTTCAAAAAGGGCCCCTTGTTAATTGGAGAAATCAATGATTTCGAATGAATTCTGTATGCGTTAAAAGACAGCTATACACAGAAAACATGCAGGACACTGCTCATGATGTTTCCCGAGCCGAAACACAGTGCGTTTTTCCAAGCCATCTGACAAAGCCCGCCCACTGAAAACTGCAGCAGATCGTGTAAAGACGTTCAACTTTGTAACTACTGCACGCACAGGAAGCAGAATAAATTCCTCTTTTCAAACTGTCAAATGTTTGCTTTGCGAACGCTGCAGGACATCGCACAATCTCTTTTGAATGGGGACAAACGATTTCTTATGGGGCGCAGTAAATACAGACGTTTAAAAAGCTCCACTCATGCCGACAATGCAGCATGAAGAAGCGCAACCTAACATTTGACAGACAAAAGCCGGGCGCCGCTACGAGCAATATGAAATCAAACTGACAGCACACGGCGTTTCGCGCTGACTCAAAAGTGATCTCGACAGACGCTGTTCTCTGCATAACGCTGAAAGAGCTAAAGAGCGTTTCTGTTGAGACGTAACAAGCTCGTTTCTTTCTACCATGATGTCACCATGACCAAATCTGTCTTTAAACACCTTGCTCAGTCTCTGACGAGACTGTCAAAAATTGCTTTCGCCGATTGTATTGCAAACCGGCGGAAGCGGGGTATTGGGAAAAGTTTTCAACTAGCAATAATCGCGCCTCAGCTAAACCTCACAGGCTACGATACTGCCACTGCGCAAAGCTGACGGTTGCCAGGCAACCGCGGGGATCTTATGGAAATCGTTATCAATCGTCTCATGGCATGTCGTTGCTGTAACGCTTCATATTTGCGGCCGGACACTTCCCGCCCCCCAAAGAAAAGAGCGCCAATCAGACAGGCGGAGACCGAGGACTCGCAGAGCAGACGGCCACAGTCGCCGTAATAAGAGCGATTGTGAGTGGTTTTGTTTTCTCTCTTTGACCAGCCCAGCTGTGCCCCACCCGAAGGCAGGGAAGCACAAAAATTGTATGGAACTCATTCATGCTCCTCTCCATGGAAATCTTTAGTAAAAGGCAAAAGATTTGTACGAGATGAAGAGAAACCAGAGTGCGTGGCTGGACAGCTGCAGGAGCCCAGGCTGCCTTCAAGGCCTCTGCCCTGCCGGTCGTGGTTGGCAATGCACCTGGCCTTACAAACGAGCCAGTGGGGCCCGTTCAGCTCCGGGCTCATCGCCTGCGGCTCTCGGCTTACCTGGCAGGGGAGATACCTTGATCAGCCTGTAGTTGGAGTAGTTGGATTGTTTTCTTGTTTTGTGGAAGCAGTGTTTGTTTTGCAGTTTGAGATGGCAACCTTTGGATCCCGCAAGAATGCTGTACGTTTTGAGCTTTTGGATGACCTCTTCATGGATCGTATGCAGTTCAGCAGAAAAGTGTTACAGAAGGAACTTGGCTTTGAACCTCGGCACTTGGATTTCATCTTCGCTCTCCCAGGTCAGAAAGCATTTGAGGTTGTTTTTGCTACCTATTCTCCGTTTGAACAATGTGTGGATGTGTTTGAGGCAAAAAGAGGGAAAGTTCCTGCCCTTGAGAAGATCAACTTGCAGCCTCTGACACAGAGAGAGAGGAAAACGGTGCATGTTGTTATGTTCTCGGAACTGGCAAAGACGGAGGACATTCACACCTGGCTTAAGCAGTACTGCACCGTCCACCATGGAACTGAGGTTAGAGATGTTGACGGTATAAAAACAGGAGCAAGGAAATTCGAGGTTCGCTTGCTACCGGACAATGTCAATGGAGGCTTAAGGCACCTGCCCTCTACAAACCAGCTGGGCGCCTGCAATGGCTATGTTTTTTATGTGGGACAACCAAAGGTGTGTCGGCGCTGTGGTGCTGTGGGACACCTGGCATCGTCCTGCACTGTGAAATGCTGCAAGACCTGTGGCAAACAGGGACATTTAGCCTTTGACTGTTCAATGCTGCCAAAGTGCAATTTATGTGGCTCGGAAGGACACGTTTTTAAGAACTGCCCTCACACCTACGCCAATAAACTCAAAATGAGAAAGGATGAGGCAGTGCTTGTTTCAGCCAAACCGGCCCGAAAAGCCAAAGCAAACAACAAGTCAAACAAAGAACCCTTGTTGGACAAAGAGTCTCAGCCTCCAGCCAGGATCAGTCCTGCTGTGGCTCCGGGGCCGGTGGAAGAGAAATCCACTACGCCCCCACAACCGCAGACTGCACCAGACAAGCACGAGGGTTTGAAAACCCCCGAGAACAGCGAGGACCCCTCCCCCACTCCTGCTCCTCAGAACGAGGGCCAGTGTGGGGCCCCCAGGTGGAGCGGGTCCAGCGACGATACCCAGGATTCAGCGGAGCTGCTTTTCTCAGACTCTGCAAGTGCTACAGATGCCCTCCTCTCCTCCATCCAGTCCATCACGGAGGATCTGCAACAGCTGGTTGGTGAGGGGGAAGAGGAGACTGGTGCATCGGCTCCACCCCTTTCCCCTCAGTGCTCCCAGGAGCTGGACTTGAGGAAAAGGAAAAATGACTCTGTTTTCTCCCCGAGCGAGGAGGAAGGAGAGCATGGCGATGGGGACAGCTGGAACCCCTCCACCCCTCCTTCTACCCCCTTCCTTGAAATGGACTCCGTGAATGCTTTTACTGCTGCCACCCTGATGAAGGCTCATTCAGAGGATGGCTGGCAGGAAATTGGTAAGAAGAAAAAGAAAAAGAAGAAGGTAACTGGTGAGACCGAAGAGAAATGTGTTTTGTAAAGACTGGTTCCACTTTCTTATGTAATATGGCTCTAAACATAATTTCTCATAACACCAGAGGTATCAATGACAGAGTTAAATGCCAGTGTGTCTTTGATTACCTCCAGCAGAGAGAGGGAGATGTGTTGATGTTGCAGGAGTGTGCTTTAGCCTATCAAGAGAGGTATAAAAGCTTTGAAGATAGGTGGGATAAAGGGCCTTCTGTTTGGTCAGGGGACAATAACAACAGAGCCTCTGGCGTGGCCATTCTTTTCAAAGGATGGGCTTTCAAATTGAAAAGTATTCAGAGGGTCATAGATGGCAGGTTGCTGTGTGTGAATGTGGAATGGGGCACCGTTAACCTGCGGCTAATCAATGTGTATTGTCCTACTGACGTGGGAGGAAGGGTGGAGCTACTCAAGGCACTCTCTCCCCTATTGTTAAGTAACACAGACGTGATAGTGGGAGGGGATTTTAATTGTATCTTAGAGCACACAGACAGGCAGTCTAGCTCTCCGATAAAATTGGATTCCAGCTCACTGGCCCTGCAAAACTTAGTTCAAGACTTTAAACTCTCAGACACATATAGATGTATATATCCCACAACAGCAGGATATACATGGTCAGGGAGGAATAGCAGCTCCAGAATTGACTATTGCTTTGTCTCAGAGAGAGTGAAAGCTGTTGGGGTCACTCTTCAGCCTGTCTTCTTCTCAGATCATCAGGCTTTAGGGTGTAGAGTGGAACTCCAGGGCGGGACTGTCTTTGGCCCAGGCCTCTGGAAACTCAACACAAAGCTGCTAGAGAACGAGGGGGTAGTATCCCGCTACAAGGAGAAACTATCACAGTGGCTGTCCTTGCAGTGTCTGTACGGGTCAGTAGGAGAGTGGTGGGAGGAGGTGAAGATGAGGACAAAGGCCTTTTTCATGGCTGAGGGAAGGAAGGCTGCTGCCAGACGGAGAGGAGTGCTAGCCAGGAAACAGAGGCAGCTGCAGCGTCTCTACACGATGCTGCACAGTGGCTTCGATGTGCTCGAGGATATCACCCTTTTAAAAAAGGATATCCGGAGCATAGCCGTTGAAAGTAGTCGAGGAGTGCTGTTAAGAAGCAGAGTGCAGTTCTTGGAAGAAAATAAGAAGTGTACTCGCTTCTTTTTCAGGAAAGTGGTAGGCTCCAAGTCTGTCATGGAAAGTGTAGTTGATGAGGAGGGACGAGAGAGAACAGAGCCGAGTGCTATCCTCTCCTGCACCGAGGCCTTCTACTCAAGACTGTGCAGCTCTACAGAGTTAAAGGATGAAGAAATTCATTTTTTTACCTCAAAGCTAGAAAACGTTTTGAGTGAAGAAGATAGGGAAGTACTTGAGAGGGATTTGACAGTAGAAGAGCTGAGACAGGCTATGGAGAGCTTACAGAAGGGGAAAACTCCGGGTGCTGACGGGCTCCCTAAAGAATTTTATTGCACCTTTTGGGATCTGCTTCAGGATCCGCTACAGCTCCTATTCGAGGAAAGCTATAAGACAGAATTGCTGCCTGACTCCTTAAGAGAAGGCACTATCTCTCTCTTGTTTAAGAAAGGAGCAAAGAATGACATAAAGAACTGGAGACCCCTCAGCCTGTTAGGCGTGGACACTAAGATCCTGTCCAAAGCCCTTTTCCTGCGCCTACAAAATGTAGTGGCCTCACTGGTAGGGAAAGAACAGACTTGTGGGATAGCAGGACGCCTGATGAGCGACAACCTGGCCTTGTTGAGGGATGTCTGTCTGTACTCTGAGGATCGCTCCCTCCCTCTGTGCATTTTAGGTGTAGACCTAGAAAAGGCCTTTGACCTCCTAAACCGGCAGTACTTTACATCGGTACTTGAGCACATGAAGTTTGGCCCCATCATGAGAAAGTGGATTAACCTGCTGTACACAGGTAGCAACAGCAGAGTAATGGTTAATGGCAATAGATCACGCCCCTTTGAAGTCTGTTCAGGGGTGAGGCAGGGCTGCCCATTATCCCCCTTGTTATTCGTTTTGGCTATGGAGCCCTTAGCCTGTGCCTTGCGCCAGGATCAGGCCATTAATGGGATACCAGTGCCTGGAAGTGGGGGAGGAGAGGTAAAGACATCTCTATACATGGATGACGTCACCCTACTCCTCTCTGACAATGCCTCAATTAGCAGAGCTCTGCAGTGCTGTGATCGGTTCTCTTTGGCTTCCTCCGCAAAAATTAACACATCTAAGAGTGAGATTTTTTATCAGAACTGGAGGGAGCCAAAAGAAGGACATGATCTCAGGCTGCAAGAGAAGATAATTAATTTACAGGTGCCATTCCCCGGCATTGTGGCCATTGTCGGTGCTCACACGCGATAAGATAAGGCGGAGGAGAGCGGGGCATGCCCAGCGCCAGACATTCAAGGAGGGGGCAGTGTGAGGTGAGGTGAGGTGAGGTGAGGTGCGACACGCCGGAGCCCCGACGCAGCTAATGCAGAGCAACTGTTGGACTGGCATCGAAAGGACGTGTGCGCACGGAGCGAGCCTTCCCTGCGGCGGAGCGCGGGAACTTTCTCCCACCTCCCGCTGCAGGAGTTGTGTGCGCTGCAGCGGTGCCGAGAGAAAAGCACAGAAGGCAGCAGGCTCTGGAGAGCAGGTAAGAGACGGAGCCTTGTGGGCAGGCGAGCAGGCCCGTTTTTTGGAAATTGCTGAAAAGGTTTGTTCGGTGTGTGGCAGGCGCACGTCGCGAGCTTGCGTGGCGATCTGCCGGTCTGGAGTTATGCAAATGAGGCCGAATTGCATCCCGGGACATGCTGCGAATGCGCAATGGCGACTGCAGATGTGTAGGAAACGGCGCGCTCGTTTTCTCGTTTTGCCCACACTTTTGAGTGTTAGTGTGGCGTGTGAGTGTGCGAAAGAGTGGGCCCAGCAGGAGGCGGTGGCGTGCGGGGCGAGGAGGTGGCCTAGGCTGCGCAATTTGTGCTGTGGGTGCGGGCCTCTTGCAACTTGGTTTATTTGGTTTATTTATGGTTCGCATAAATAAAACCGGAAAAGAGGAATTTATTCTGCTTCCTGTGCGTGCAGTAGTTACAAAGTTGAACGTCTTTACACGATCTGCTGCAGTTTTCAGTGGGCGGGCTTTGTCAGATGGCTTTTAAAAACGCACTGTGTTTCGGCTCGGGAAACATCATGAGAAGTGTCCTGCATGTTTTCAGTGTATAGCTGTCTTTTAACGCATACAGAATTCATTCAAAATCATTGATTTCTCCAATTAACAAGGGTCCCTTAAAGGATGAGTCAAAGTAACGTCTAATCGGATTAGTTTCCTTTGAGCTGGTTCAGAGTTTGCTCAAGAGTTTACCTTTCACAGATGCGCAAAGAAGAATGTTGGGGGTGCATGCTTCAAGGCGCCTTACAGCTGTAGGGAGTGATTTGAGACGATTCGTGGCGTGTGCTCGTTCCCATATACCGTACGCCCCGGGGTGCAGTGCCAGGATGACGTACAATACTGCTTGGGCACGTAACGGCATTATATGCAAGTGCGGGACGTGAGGGTTTTCGTTTGTTCTTTTTGTTTTGCTCTGCTTTGCTTTGTTCCGTGGTCAAGAGGCGTAAGGTAAGTTGTAATCCAGGGAGTACACTGGTGGCAAACAGTCCAAGGTGAGAGGTGAGGTCCAAAGTCGAAAAGGCAGAAGGGGAGTCCAATATCCAGAATAAAAGAAGTAATGGAAAAAACGCCAGGTAGAGCTCTCAAGGAGTAGACTCAATACCAGTGGGAAGCAGGTAAAGATGGTAAAAATAGCACTGCGTACCGCACGGTGGAGTGTGTGCAGGTGGGTTAACTCGTGCGGCGGCGTTTGTTAATAATCACCCGCTGCTGGTGCTGATTAGATTGCTTAAGAGTTGGTCTTAACTGCCTGGCGGTCATGACAAGCTCCTCTTTAAGCTGTGGTTTAGTTTTGCATTCATGTGTTTCTAGAGCAGTTATTTATGGGGGTGGGTGGGTCTTTCACAGAGGCTCAGGACAAATCCCCTGCATGAAAGTCTACTGTGTGCGTTCAAACAGTCACAGGTCAAGAGCCAGGCAGGAGGACAATGGACAGAAGAAGCAACAAACTAAAAATAAAAGAACGAATATGAAAAAGCCACCATCTTTTTCTTTTTGACATTTTCCGACTTTCATGCAAGCCAGGACAAAGTTGCTCGTAGCTACTTGTGGATTCAAATACTCTATCGAGTGCTTTGATGAGTTTTTGCAATTTGATTGTCGTCCTGTCAGCCTGTTTCTGTTTTTTTTTTTCAATCTAGGGATGGAAAGTATGAGGGAAATGATGGAGCAATCAATAACCGCTCCGGAAAAATGGCAGAAAGAAATGGTCCGTCACTAAGGACATTTGTGAAGCAGAGGAGTGACATCACCACAAAGGCGACACATTCTGCTGATGGTTTTGGTGAATAATGATTGAGGCGCGTTAAGAGAAAGGTAGCTGTGTCAGCATGCGTAGGCTGCAAAGGATCAAGCAAAGGTTTGCTCCATGCTGAAAAGAGAAGAAAAGAAGCACAACGTTTCGACTGTGGAGCCTTCTGCGCCATTTTCTTTAGCGGTGATGATGTTTACATTGGAAAAACTGAGACATGCGTCTCTGGGTGGGCTTGAACCACCAACCTTCCGGTTAATAGCCGAATGCGCCAACCGATTGCACCACAGAGACTGACGGCCGCTTGAGCTCCCTACATTTGCAGGTTTATGGTCAAAGAAAACAATCACTTGCACTTCTTGCAGCCGGCAATCTTTTTCCACTGACAACCAAGAAATGGATTTCATCTTTCACAAGCTGTATGGATTTCTTCAAAAACAAGTTATTCCAGAAAGGAAATGAATTCTTGCATTAAACTGAACCAAGCTGTACATGTTTGTCTGAAATGAGACATTCGGCACAACAAGACACGGAGAGAGGCACCGCTGGTATTCAGACCCAGGATCGCCTGCTTACTAGGCAGGCACTTTAAGCCACTAGGGAACAGCGCCAGCAGAGCACAGCCCTTTTACAGACACTTGGACACATCTGTGTTCGGTGTGCACTTAACCTGCTCTCTGAGCCCGTTGCCTCCGTCCCATTTAATAGCAGAACTGACGCCAAGAGAAATGATGAGAAATGGCATTTATCGGGCACTTTTCATGTCCAAGGAGCTCAATGCCCTTGACACCTCCCATTCTTTGGCGACACCATTTTTTCTTTTAATTTCTATACTTATTGATAGAATAAAAACGATATGTCATGTACTGTAAGGGAAATGTCTCTTTTCATGGGGAAAGCTAGCACCAGCAAATGTTGTGTTTAGAAGAAGTGATTTAACATGACACGTGACCTAATTTACCGGAGCAAAAGCTCACCCAGCAAGCCCTGCTTTACTTCTACAGGAGAGAAGTACTGTAGAGTCTGCAAGATGTTCAGCTGGGTAGCTACGTCAGCATGCCTCGGCTGCAAAGGAACAAGTAATAGGTTTATTGCATGCTGAAAAGAGAAGAACGGAAACACAGTGTTTCGGCTGTGAGGTCTTCTCACACCTGAAGAAGCCTCACACCTGTAAAAGGCTCCATGGTTTTCTTTCTTCTCTTTTCAACATGGAATACACCTATTGTCTGCAAGATGTGACAATTTCATGGTGTTTTGGAAGAAAACCTTTTTTCTTTGAATTCAAAATCAATCGGAATTTCAGCACGACACATCAACACTTTTTCTTTTTTAAGGAGATGATATTTTAAACCTGATAAAAATAGTAGGAAACACAAGTTTCTTGCTGTGAAAATTTAGATGGGGAAGTGTACTACTAGTAGCAGTGTAGAGCTCTCTGTGGTGGAGTGCAAGCACATGTTCTATGGGCCAGTGGCGTAATGGATAATGCATCTGACTTCGGATCAGAAGATTGTAGGTTCGAATCCTGCTTGGCTCGTGTGGCTTTTAAACCTCTCAGGTTCCTCGGTAACAGGTTGCTGTCATGTATATGAACTATAGAAAAGCATTTGCCACAACCCGTAAATTAGCACGCAAGTGCGGGCTAGTTAACACAGAACTGTATGGAGATCATCTCCAGCTCCGAGCTCAATTGCAATGAAAAAACATGCAGAACAGAACTGGAGAGCAGCTGAATTTGTGCTCGGTAGGGTGGGGAGGACTCAGCATTGCTATTGTTCTAATTGGCATAAACTGCAGGGAATCTGAATCAGAACATGTCAGTTAGTTCGATCATTGCGTCAATATGTAGGCCACGTTAATATAGAATTATTAGTTTGTCTGTCTCGTCTTTGTATATAGCTGAATGTCCCTGACAATTTCATGTTAGTTTTTAAGAACGACATTGGTGCTAATATATACATATATAGCATATAAGGAACACGTAAAAGTTTAGTCCATGCTGAAAAGATAAGAAAACCGCCACAACGTTTCATCTTGGAATAAATCTTTACTTGTTGTTTTGCAGCCTACCCATTCTGACCTAACTCCTCCCTTGAAATTCCCTAACAGATAAGGGTACGTAACGGCTCATGCGATGCTCAGTTGCAATTTGTCCCAAAACAAACAAGAACAGCAGCTGAGGGTTTGAGTTTGAACATGCACTGTATTAAAGCAGCTTTTATTTCCATTGATAAATGCTAGATATTCCTACAGAGATTCTCCAGGTGTGTAAGCGATTCCTGTTTCTGTTTCTATTTCTGTTTCATATATATAAACAGTATATATATATATGTTACATGTGTCTCTGCAATAGTATAAATGTGTTATACACTATCAGGGGCTGCTTTTTTGTGCACCTCATCTACAACAAGGGATTTTTTTTCATTTATGTTTGTGGACCTTCACCATTTGAGGAAGTGAGTTAGATAAGAAAGTTACAGGTATGATGAGCAATGACTGACAAAGGCACGTACTGCGTATTCCTTACAGAAGTGTAAGCAATTTGTTCTAAAAAACACCGGCTAAAGTCCAACATCGTTAGCAATCTTATTACTTAAACAGAATTAACATCAATAAACTGTAAGGTGCTGGTACATGCGAGTAGATTTGATCTTCTATTAAACAAAAATGCAATTACAGCTCTAAAAGGTCAACCTAGACTTCTGTAACAGATCAGTTCAGATCATCGCTGTTCCTCTGACCTTGTGAGTCTTTGGAATTTTAAAATTGTATTTTGCTTGCCTTTCATGTGGTCTGTGTACAAGTCACTGTGGCGTATGCGGTCCTACACAGCCTTGCTATAGATGTGACGAGCCTCCGCTATGTTGCAATGGAGAACAGGTTCAGTAGGGAGCTGCCGAGAAAATTCAGCTGGAAAGCTCGTTGCAGAAAAGCATCGGTATCTGTGTCCAGCTGCAAAGCGTCCTTCGTGGGTGCTGAAGAATCGATTTCACAGGCTGCGGGTCCAGACGATTTAGAGTGTTAAAGGTCCCAGCGAAAACGAAACGGCGCTGGTCCTTTTACACGCACGCACGCAACCAAATGCAAAGGACGCCGTAGTCGGCAGGATTTGAACCTGCGCGGGGAGACCCCAACGGATTTCAAGTCCGTCACCTTAACCACTCGGCCACGACTACAGCGAGCGCCACGGCCGCTGCCTTCTTGCTACAATCGAACAGGGAGTGCGAGGCGGCGGCGGCGGCGGAGGCAACTTTTTTCAAGTTCGCTCTCCGTTTAAGAAACCTTTTACGCCATACGTGCAAGCACACACACACACACCTCAGAGGACTTAAGGGTGGCTTCAAGTTGGAATGATAAAGTCTCCCCGTTCGGACATGAAAACAGAACGTTCTTAGACAGAAAGCAATCAACAACGGAGACATGTGGACGACGATTTTAGTCACTGCACTTTGAATAGCATTTTTACTCCAGTTACAGGAGATGCACCAATGGCCCTTGACCTACGCTCTTACCAATGCCTTGAACATTCAAACAAAACAGCCCTAAAGTCCTGCGGTTTAATATAACGCTGTTACGTGTCGAGGCAGTATTTGACTCCGTCCTACCGTTGAGACACGGGGCGTACAGATGCAGCTATTCAAAACAAGCGGGCGATACCACATTATTTTGCGGTGCGCTTTACGCAGTCTACCACGAGTTACCGTAAATTCTCCTATAAAACCGCAATTAAAATAATAGTATCCGGAATTTCTGCAAGGTGGAGCTAATAAAGCTCAACCTCTCATGTTTGAGCTGTCGCCATCAAAGTCTTTAACGAAGATATTACTAATAGTATTAATAATGAATGACCTTGGACAAGCTGTAAACTCAAAGTAGTGCCCTGGTCCACATTCTTTTTTTCATTGACCGTCTTTGTAAAAGTAACACCACAGCATTTCGCAATCACGCATTTGTTTCCAATCATGCAAAGTACAGTAATTTTTGAGAATCTCCGATTCACCATGCCTTTCACATGCTCATAAAAGAGATTGATTTAGGAACATAAACATATTACTGTATGCAAACTGTACTGTATACAGTATGTATATGTACATGTATATTTAATGTCTTTACTGTGCCCGTTTAAGCATTGAATATTTATATGGAATTTTACCACTGAAGGGAAATCTTAGTACCTGAGCATAAAAAGAATAGGAGCATACTGTAACACGTGTGAAGGCCATAAACGATATTAATTTTGGAACTTAAACATACAGTATATGGCTGGTCTCGGTACTTTAAAGAAAACATACACACCAGTATTCCATTTCTCCCTAAACATTTTAAGCATCGAAGTCTTTAACTAACGTGATACTGGAGTCAACAAGCTCCGGTACAAGAATTTGATTAAAAGGGAATATAATATGGAATCGCGTATTTAAAGAAATTAATAACGATATAATTATACTCATGTACCGCAACACAAGAATTGTTACATAATGTTTCGTAGGGCTTTTTCGACACTCTTTGTGTGACCTTGCTGGTGGTGCTGTGGGTTAGCTTCCTGACTCCTACATCACATGTTGTGTGTTTGAATCCTGCTGGAGCCGTTACTTTTTTTTTTTAATAAACATTTTTTTAAAAAAATACAATGTTTCCCTGGCTCAGAGATTAAATAAAACTTCACTCGCACCAAACAAATTTATATTTCTAATTATCATAACATGATCAAATTTAAGTCATTTTAATAACAATGAATAGTCACCTAGGCGTTACAATATAAACATTTATATTGATTTAAAACCCATAAATAAAGCTGATACTGTTTAGACTTTTAATTATTTAAAACTGTATTACAGCAGCACAATGCACAATGCAACGTAATAATAATAATAATAATAATAATAATAATCATAATAATAATAATCATAATAATAATTGCTTACATTTATATAGCGCTTTTCTGGACACTCCACTCAAAGTGCTTTACAGGCAATGGGGACTCCCCACCAATGTGCAGCATCCACACATAAATCGCTATCTTTGTCTTCCGTGTAATAATGTTCACCTCTCTGTCCAGCAATTTAACAATAGTAATAATAATGAACTTTATTGTATATGGCGCCTTAAAAGCTGGCTCCTCAAAGCGCTTTACAGGATAAAAACAATAACAACAATACTGTTAGGCTGGGCAAACGATTTTTTTTAAAGAAATACAAAATGAGATATAATGATGTGTTCCGGCTTAGACATTAATGAAGAGCATAACACGTGGGTGGCCAGCGGGAGTGCTGGCTGTGACGGATTAAACCGGTTTCACAGGTATTTTCACAGTAGAAGGGGACCAGATTTCCAGCGAAAGACACCTTCCCCCCTCAAAAACCAAGGAAGTACAGTACTTACTAGTTAAGAAAGCCAGGCTCCTCAACGAAATCGCTTTAACATGCTAATGCGATGGTGTTACAGTCCGGGCGTGGCAAGCTTCTAATGTCAACCCGACTATGGCGAATGGAACCCTTCTTTTATTGGAAGAAAATGAACATATTCTAGTCCTAAATGAATTAATAGCAAACATGGTTTACATAAAAGACATTTTTCCAAGAAAGTTTAGCCTTTGTCACTAATGAAACCACTAAATAAAGACATAAATAAAGAAATCCCCTGGAGCAACATTCACAGGTTAGACAGGAGGTTCAGCTGGACGCTGAGACTACTGCGCTGTGGACACACCTGATCCCAGATGCCGATTCCCTCTGCTGTGACCCAGGGAACCTGCAGTCAGGTAACATTATTTCTCACAACTACCAGGTAGTGAGTGAGATTGACCTGATTGTTCCTGCCTCAACGGCAGGGTTGCCAATACACCCAGTCCCCCAGAAGGGACAGGGAATGAAAGCCGAGCCGGTTTTCTTACAGCCACCAGCTCAGTTTGTCAGTCTGAGTCTGACCAACAGTGGTTCAGCACCAACCACTGGAGCTGGATGGGCAAGCCACCTGACTGTTAGTGCAGAACATGGAAAAGGGGGGTGTCAGAATCCCCGCCTGCACTGACATGGGCCTGGTGGGTGATGGTGAGTTCAAAGACAGTGAACTAGCTATCCCAGTGCTGGGGCAGCTCCCTGAACCCCTAGAGAGGGAAGGGGGGAGCGAGCAGGTGTCCTACACCCACGCCCAGCGAACGATTGTAAACATGCCGATAGAGGGATTCCTCAATCAGGAAGTGTGCAGGGTGGACCTGAACAGTGAGAATGGAGTAACAATCCCAGATCCCTCAGGTGCTCCAGATGACCACTAAGCCAAGGGTCAGGCATGCTCCACCGCTGCACCACCCCCTGCAGGGTTCCTAGAGCACAGGCATGAACAAATCGAAAAAGCAGATGTCCTGGAAATGGAGGAGCAGCATCAGCAGCTGCGTCAGATCTCCTCAGATTTCCAGGATGTTGGTGCCCAAGATGCCACATGGCATACTGAGAAAGAGACCATGTACATGCTGCGCCAACTTAGAAAGGCAACAGTCACTCAGAAGGAGATGACTGGGATCAGCCACCCGAAAAGACTTTTGGGAGGACTGATTGCTGCCGCCACTGTTGTGTGTTTGCTATTTCTGATAGGTTTGCGTGCTACTGGCCCCAAGGAGGCCATAGTACAGCATGGTAACTTGACACTGTACGGTCTGGAACCAGACAACATAAGACCAAACTTGAGGTCGTGGATGCCTTCAGGTGCCACACTATTGAATTGGATAGAAATCCAAGAAACAGTAAGCCCTCAGGAGGTACAGGTAGTTAGTTTGCTTTAATGGAACAAACCTCCAAACCACCCTGGCAGGTGCCCAACACAGGTGTCATGGTTCATCAGGGGGGCTGGGAACAGGAACCGGTGTTATTGTAACACTGCTGCTGGGAAGCTGGATCATGGCTGACAATGTACTCTGAATGCAGTACTCTTACATCAAGATGTACTCCGGGTAGCACAAATGAGTCAAAGTTAGCATTTCAAAAGAAAGGAAGTTACTTCTTCCCCAAATATCTGCCTACAGAGGTATCAGATACTGACAGTGAACTTCCTGATTTGTAATGCCTAGACTGAGATGATGTCTCCTACCGTGTTTATACATACTCCAGATGTTTTTCATCCTGTTTGTTCCCAATGCTGGTTCCGGTATGAATTCTCGAGGAGAAATGTGGACATTTAAGGTTAATGTTCTAATGACAGGGGACATCACTTAACTCTGTTTTGTTTTGAAGGCAACAATGTCTCAGGACCTCGTGACCTTCAAAAAGGGGGGATATGTAGAGGCAATGCTTGTTAATAAGACAGAAATAAGTGTTGCTGTGCTTTCCCAAATGAGGCCCCATCTCTCTCTTCATCTCTGTGGTGCAGCCACAGAGAAACTATTCATGCAGGCTGATTTAAAGATGTTTTCTTTTGATAAGGGACAGCTCCCAAATGGGGATGCACTTAGCTAAGCCTGGCTATCATGATCAATGGTCATCCATTGGCGCCTATCTGTCTAGGGAGTGCCAGATGGACATCTGGATTGCATTCCTAGGTGTCAGGAGTAAGTGACTCATATCTCACCTTGATCAACCAGTCAGGGACTGGTAGGGCAATGTAACCCATGTGGGACTCTGATGCCCATTAAACTTTCAGCCAATGACAAGCCAAAGTTCCTCCAGGTAAAAACAGGCAACAGAGAGCCTGGAGAACTTGAACTTGAACTTGAACTTTATTGCCATATGTAACCGGTACTGGTACAATGGAATTCTTACTTACAGAAAGTCTCTCGATTGTAAAACAAGTGTAAAAAACAAAACAAAGTGCAACCAGTGCATCAAGACAATGTACAAACAAACAATAGACAATGTGCAGGAGAACTAGTAGGACTATTCCAGTAGGAGAATTCTAAGGAGAATTCCAGGGGTGCAAGACAATTCCATGGCAGGACGGCCCAGGAGCAGAAGGCTCCCAAGGGCAGGACATTCTCACAGCACGCCTCCTGACCATCCTGAGACTCAGCCCGGACAACCACGGAACGGCCAGTGTGTCCGAGTGCCAGTACTTTCCTCTGTTCTAAGAGTCGAGAGTGGAGGTTGCCACGAGTAACCAGAGGATCCACCCGAGGTTAGCATCAGCAGCAAGCCTCGTGAACAGGTCGGAACTGTGGACAGCTGAATCACTAATCAGAACAAGCGCTTCATCAGGAACGAACCGGTCCTCTTCCTGACCTGCTGGGACCCACAGTCATCTTTTCTCCTGTGCATAAACTTTGCTAGTTAAAGCCAACACTAACTAGCCGGTCAGTGAGCATCAGCAGCGCACTGTCGCAAACCGCACAGCACAACCTGGCACCAAGCCAGACAGCGCGGATTGGACAGCAACAAGCCTGCAACTGCTTCTTTGAGTCCGCAGGAGATCTGAATCCCCAGAGATTGGATGAGTATTCAACTTCAATGCATTACAGCTCGAGAATTCAATTGTCATCCCAACCAGTTGATACCAATTTAATTCCTAAGAGTTATGTACTTGTTTTGAGTATCCAATGTAGAAGTTATAACCAAGTTCATTTACAAAACGGTCTAAATGAATGATATACTGAACATATGTCCTCTTGATATATGTAACTCTTTGTAACTGACTGAATATATACCTTTTGTATTCTGATAAACCTCTTGATAAGATCTGTTTGGTTTACATGCATATTCTATGTATTAATAAATGTATCCTCGTGTATTAGTACCTATGTGTGTGCGTTGTTTGAGTTATATCGCATGGTTGGATTCTAAGGCCATCCAAAGAATCATTTTATGATTTACTGCTACAATTAATAATTGTCCCAGTTAATGCCCAAACCCTACAGAACTGGTGCCTTCAGAGAGCACGCAACAATCTATACAAGTACGATTCTAGAAATGCTGACCAGATTACGTTTTAAGAAGGAACTGTGCCTCAGGTTCCGCCGAGATCTTAACTCGGATGGCAGGATTCAGAGCCCGGAGTGTGGACTGATGGCGCACGGAGGGTCCACATACTGTGGATCCCGCAGTGATCTTCCGCGTGTTCAAACCGCCAGCGTGTGACTCCCCTGTCCCCGTGACCTCATTACTCTGCTCTCGCCTCTGTGCAGCCGAGCCCGACTCATGGTAAAGTGGAAAAAAATATGCCCTCAACGTGAGATTTACTCTGGAGCGAGGATAGATGTTACCTTTTTATCGTTGAACAGGATGTATGTGATGTGGCAACTAGGTTCAATTTTGATTCCTGCGGCGATTCCTGTGTCTACCACTAATGTAAGAGCTATTTCAAGTGTGGTGTGGTGCGGCTTTTCAAATGCTCAACAGGATGACTTCGCATGCACGCGTGCTTTCATGCAGTCGTTTGTGAAACCATGTCTGCTTACGTGCAAACGGGCGTGGTTTCATGTATGCAAAAAACTTTCCTGGGCTTTTCTGAAGCACATAAAATTATTTGGAGATATACATTTGTCTTGTTTTCCTCTTAGGCTCTAGAATTGATAACTTTTTTTTCATTTTTGGCCTTTTTCTTCGTTTTCCAGAAAGTGGTTGCAAGCCCAATATCATGCGAAGAAACATCAGGATTCGGGGATCAGTCAATGGATTTTGTTCAAAGTTGGATTGTTGCTCTCTGTGGACCAAGAGATGTTGTTCTATAATGTTTTTTTTTTCAAATTTAAAAATATCATTTTTTCATGGAGCTTTGAAGGGGATGGATTCACCTTATGATCATTTCTGAAACTGGCAAATGAGTGTCTGCTACAATATGATTGCTACATATCTGCATTTGTTGGTTTTTAAGGAGTAAGAGTGCAAGGGGTTTAAACCTGCGATCCAGTGTGTTGAAGTATTTCACAACACTACCCATAGCACATCTGGAAATAAATCCTCATAATGATTATTGCCCTGGGGATGTACCAAAAAATCAGTGAGCATATATATATATATATCACTGTGTTGAAGCTAGAGACACAGAATAACTGCAAACACATCCTAAATACAGTGTTCCTGCACCTTTGACCTCATCCAGAATGTATCGTTTTTTTAAAGGGATTGCTGTCAGAATGCACAACTGAATCCCAAACAGAATCTCTAGTCAAATATGATCATTTGTGAAACAGGCAAATGAGTCTCTCAGGTGCCCATTGCTCATTTTCAGACACATTTATGCAATACTTTCACCATGCGTTGAGCAATAGGGATTAAAGATACCAGAGGTAAGGTTTAAAAGTGATTCTGAGGTGCAACACATCAGCGATACAGCTAGGCATCTGAAATGCGGGGTTTGAGAGCCCTTCAGGGAACACCGTACCCTAAAGGTACCAGAAGTCCACTTGTATAAGCATTAAGTCACTGTCACCCCTGTTACAATGTGATTGCTACATATCTTCATTTCTTTGGTTTTGAAAGGAGTAAGAGTGCAGGGGGTCTAAATCTGCGATCCAGTGTGTTGAAGTATTTCACAACACTACCTCTAGCCCGTCTGGAAATAAATCCTCATTCTGATTGTTGCCCTGGGCATGTACCAATAAATCACTGAGCATATATATATATAGCACTGTGTTGAAGCTAGAGACCTGTATGTAATAATATGATGCTAAAATGTTATTTTCAGATATATTAATGTAATAAATGATTGCTTATGCTTTATAAACAAATCTAATTAAAATAAAAGCTTAAGTTTTGTATTTATCTTGTACCATAGAACATGATTTTCTTTGTATTTCAATCCCACAAAGTGTCCAAATGACGCACTACATGATATAAGGAAGATTATCACATGCATATCGGTATTATCTTTCTTACGAAAATGCATTCCTTTCATTACCTTTTACTTTTTAAAATGAACTCAAATTGTGTATAATGTAATAATTTAAGTAGAATAGATTCTAATAATATAATGATCCAGTGTGTTGCACTACTTCAATGCTTCACTGCTCTATGCCATCTGGAAATAAATCCTCAGACTGCTTACTGCCCTGGGCATGTACCAATAAATTACAGGAGCACATCTATATATCACTGCGTTGAAGCAGGGGACACACAATCACTGCAAACACATCCTAAATACAGTGTTCCAGCACCACTGACCTCATCCAGAACGTATCATTTCTTGAAAGGGATTGCTGTCCGAATGCACATCTGAATCCCAAACAGAATCTCTAGTAAAATACGATCATTTGTGAAACAGGTAAATGACTGTCTCAGGGGCCCATTCCTCATTTTCAAGACACATGTATGCAGTACGTACACCATGAATTGAGCAATAGGGATTAAAGACACCACAGGTAAGGTTAGAAGTCATTCTGACTATATTCTAAAATATTGGACTCATATTCTTATGATGGCAGACATGATCCTGCGTGTAAAACCGGGGTTAATGGACATTATATGACTGTCAATTCTGTTTTGTTTTGGAGACTCTTGGCTGCCTATGTGGTACAGTGCAGCGTGAAGGAAACATTTTCCAAAACTGTGTCAGCTCAAAAGTTGTAAGAGAACCTCTCCAGCTGCTTTAACTCTCTTCATTTTTGTCATTTAATTGTCTGTCGGCACTATGTGGCAGTGTTGCATGACAACCCATCTCACCACGGAAAGGGACCTAACAGCTTTGGTAAGAGAGGAGAAATTGACCTGGCCCGTACAGGGCTCGAACCCACAACCTTGGCGTCACTAGCACCACACTCTAACCCACTGAGCTAACCGGCCTCACGACAGTGGTCCTCTCTGTGCTGCAAAAAATCGAACTCAGGGAATTTCTTTTGTCCTCCTTTGAATAGAAAGCTGTGTAATTCAGTGTATGGGCTTTCTCATGCAGTTTTTATGGTTCTTGTAACCCAAATCCTACACTGGCCTGAAGTGCCCCCCCATTTCACAGCATTTTTCAGCTGATTTAAAATGTACCTAAAGGAGGAGCATTATTGAAGACCATCAATTACCAAGAGCTTTTGTCAAAGGTTTTGGTGGTCATTTTTAATGACCACAGAGCGCTGTGACCTCGGTTTTACATCTCATCCAAAGGACGGCACCCTTTTACAACACAGCGTCTCCGTCACTATGCTGGGGCATTGGGACCCGCACAGACCTCAGGGTGAGGGCCCCCCGCCGGCACTGTTACGTCCCAGTGTGTGTTCTGTGTGTTTTTCTGTTATGTCCACACTGCTGACCCTTGATTGTTCTCCCTTCCCCATTGGCCAACCATCACACCACTGTTTCAATATGATGTCATCATTAATTAGCCTTCAGCCAATCAGAACACATTTTATTCACTATATAACATGGAGGCTTTCAGAAAGAAAAGGCCTTTCGTTTGACTTCGGTCCCGTTCGGTTTTGGTTTTCGCTTCGCTTCGCTTCGCTTCGCTTCTTGTTATTGCTTTGGCTTCGTTTGTTGGTTTGTTTTGCTTTGTGTTTGTGTATTTTCGTATAGCTTCGGCTTTGTTGTTTTGTTGGTTTTACGTTAGTTTCTTTGTACTTTCGTTTGTTTGTGTGTTCATCCTTGATTTGTCTTTACCTTGCCCAAGTGTTACATGTTCAACTTATGTGTTCTTTTGTACCCTGTCCTGTTGATAACTCTTGTTTTTCCTTATTTGTATTCCTGGTTCACTTGTGTTTTTGTGTGAACTTTTGTATATAAGGTTAGTTTAGGTTGTTGGGTACACTTACACACTTAGTTAATTTTGTATTAGTACACTAGTTTAGTACGGGTGAGTGCCATTTGTCTTGTATGGTTTTGGGTAGTCAGTGCAGGTTAACTAGGGTGTTGAAGACGCAGAAGACCGTGTGTTTCTGGTTTTCTTTTGTAGTCAGATTAGCTTTCCCTCACTGTCCTAGCCAGCTCCATTTTGTTTGTTATTTTCTTTTCTTTGGCACCACTCTAGTTCCTTACCCTTATCACGCTTCCTAGTCCCTCACCAAAACCCATCTGCTTCCAAAAGACTTATCCTAAATGTTACACCCCTTTTCCCCTAGACACTTGGGGTTGTAACATTATTGGGGGCTCGTCCGGGATATCAAATTCCCGTCCTAAGGATTTTTTTTTGTGTTGCAGAATTTTGGTGTTGGTACAGGATTTTGATTTGTGGATTGTGTTTTGGCAAGGTACTGTAGTTATGGCTACTTTTGATTTGCGAAAGTTTGTGGAGGAACCTTCCTTTGAGCAGCTGGATAAGTGTAGGAAGGACGAATTGCTCCAAATTGCTGATTACTTCCAGATTCAGGTTTCGACGCAAGTTCTTAAAAGGGACGTCAAGAGAGCTGTGATGGATAGGTTGGTAGAGTTAGAGGTCATTGCATTAACGAGCAGGTACGCCGGTTCTCCTGGGGCTGGTGCTAAACCTGCTATGGTGGTGGAAGAACAGGACGAGGTGCAGGGGGTGGCTGAAGACTTAGTGGAGGCTGAGGTCAAGGCCACCTTGCCTCCCTTTGAACCGTTCTCTCCGGTCTCCGCCGGGTCAAAAAGCGACACTCGCCTGAAAGTTCATTTGGCCCGCTTGCACATGGAGGCGCAGGAAAAAGCCCAAGTGCGCCAGGCAGAATTTGAATTGCGCCTTGCAATTCGTAAGATGGAGATTGAGGCGGAGAAAGAGGTTAAGCTCCGACAGCTTGAGCTAGAAGCACGAAAGAATGCTCCTGCTGTGCAGCCAACCCACTCCGAGGCCTCTAGCGTGTCTCCTTTGCAAGATCCACTCTCTACCACCTTTGATGTAAGTAAGCACATTGCTTTAGTTCCTCTGTTTAGGGAGACGGAAGTTGATTCGTACTTTGGTGCATTCGAGCGAATTGCCACATCACTTCGTTGGCCTAAGGAGGTTTGGTCACTGCTTTTGCAGTGTAGATTAGTGGGCAAAGCTCAGGAAGTTTGTTCTACACTTTCTTTAGAAGAAAGTTTGAATTACAATACTGTGAAAGCTGCTATCTTACGGGCTTATGAATTGGTTCCTGAGGCTTATAGACAACGCTTCAGAAATCATCGTAAAGTGTCAGACCAGACATTTGTTGAATTTGCTAGAGAGAAGGGCACTCTCTTTGATAAATGGGTTGTAGCCAGTAAAGTGAGTGACTTTAACTCATTGCGTGAGTTAATGCTCTTAGAGGAATTTAAGAACTGTTTGCCTGAACGCATTGTTGTGTATTTGAATGAGCAAAAAGTAACTACTTTATCGCAAGTCGCTGTTTTGGCAGATGAGTTCGTGCTCACTCATAAGAATGTTTTCATGTCTGTGCGTGCGGAGAAGACTTTGTCTACTCTAAGTTCCCAGTCTCAGTCTCCCCCAGTAAAAACTAGTTCCTCACGTCTTAAAGAGGAGCGTGAATGTTTTTATTGTCACAAGAGAGGTCATATAATTGCAGATTGTTTGGCCCTAAAACATAAGCAGCAGCAACAGCAACATCCTAAGAGTGCTGGGTTTGTTAAGACTGTTTCCCGTTCTGCTATTCCTTTGTCTAGTGAAAACAGTCTCCCTGACCCTAGTTATGATTAGTTATTTTTTTTCACTTTACCGTGAATCGGGCTCGGCTGCACAGAGGAGAGAGGACAGGTGACAGGGGAGTCACACGCTGGCGGTTTGAATACGCGGAAGATCACTGAGGGATCCACAGTATATGGACCCTCCGTGCGCCATCAGTCCACACTCCGGACTCTGAATCCTGCCATCCGAGTTAAGATCTCGGCAGAACCTGAGGCGCAGTTCCTTCTTAAAACGTAATCTGGTGAGCATTTCTAGAATCGTACTTGTATAGATGCAGCCTTTAATGTGTTGCTAGGTTAAAATTGATGATTTCTTGAACTTCAGTAGGCAACTGCCCTCTTGATTTCGGATTTAATTTCTTTATTACAGGGGCGCTTTTATGAAGACAGAGTCATGTTCAGGTACTTTGCTTGATGGAGGAAGCTCATTTCGGACTCTGTGATCTGCTCACCTGGAAAGGTCTGCTGTACTACTATAAGAGAGAAGTAGAGTCTGGAAGAAGGGACAATTTTATGATGCTTTGGAAGATAATGTTTTTTTTTTTCTTTGAAATCGAAATGAATCAGAATATCAGTGCAAAAGACAAACTCTTGGTTTGGTTTAAAGAGATATGGTTTTAAAACAGACAAAATGTAGAAAACAGGTGTTTCTCACTTTTGGAAAAGAATGGACCGGGGGTAATATTTTACTAGTTGCAGTGCTGATCTCACTGGGTTACAGTCCTGCAGTATCACACCAGGGCCAGTGGCGCAATGGATAACGCGTCTGACTACGGATCAGGAGATTGCAGGTTCGACTCCTGCCTGGCTCGGGTTGTTTTTAAAAGCATCGGGCTACTCCCTAAGCAGTCTGTGCTACTTACTGCATTGTAATCGTACCCAGTAAGAGATTTCCTTCATGTAAATGAACTGCACCTGACAGCATTAGAAAAACACCTGGGCTCAGTACGGTGCTGAGAGCTCAGCGTTGCTGTTGTTCTAATTAGCACGCACTGCATCGGCTATGAGCCCGAACTTTTCAAATATTCCGATCAGTTAGTCAACACGTAGTCCACATGAACGGTAGAAATATTCTCGTCTGTCTCTTGTTTGTATAGAACTGAATGTCCCTGACAATGTACTGTTAGTTTTAATTGAAGAACGGCATTTGTGTTCAAATATACCAGACAAGTTACCGGGGTAAAGTTAGCTTGAAGTTCGAAAACGATTTTGGCACGCCTGTAGCGCTTTCACGAAATCTCTTAGAGTTACAAAAACACTTGCTTTGTGTATAAAATACATTGTGGATGCTTTCTCAGCCTTTACTTTTTCGTTTTTATGACATTTTTTTGACCAAGCACGAATATGCTTTTGTCCATATCTCCGCAATGGAAGCACAGAACGCCTTCAAACCAAAAGCATTTTAAAGACCACGACTTGTGGATATTTCCACAGCCTTTACATCAATCTATCGGTGAGCTAATTATCTTTTTTTAAACCTCCGGTTTTTCATCGATGCGTAATTACGCACGAACTGGAACCCGGGGGACCGCTGTGTGCACACGTTCACAAAGCGAGAAATACTGTTCAATACGGCTTCATGCGAAAAACCCGTATACTGTATGACCATAGGAAGCAGAACAGCGCGGTCTCCCATTACCCAGACTGTAAGCACGGGAATAAAGCTTTGTTTGATTTCTGAAACCCTTCCTTTACGTCCTGTTTTCATTCAGGTAAGGGTCAACTATATTCACAATACTACTGACAGCAGGAAGATTAAAATATTCTTTACTCAGCAGCTTATTAAAAACAGCTCCCATGATGTTCAAACCGATTTTTTACACAGAACACTGACACAGCTTTGTGTTCTGAATCTCTTTTTCTCTTGCTTTTATTTAATGTGGCACAATGCACTGGTTCAGAAACCAATAGCATTTAAACCACAGCACCCACAATGCTGCAGGTAAGTGTTTTGCACACTAAGCAGGTCATCTGACTATTCCCAGCTTTGTTTTGGGTTATGGAACCTTTATTTTTTTATGATTTTCTGAAGATAACACTACAGGTGGGATGGGTGGGTTGTCTTCATGGCTCAATAGCATTTCAAATACAGCACCCACACTGCTGAAACCAAGTGTTTTACACACCAGACAGGCCCCCGAACCTCATACAACCTTGCTGTGGCTGTGGCCCCTTTCTTTAATTTTTTTATGATTTTCTGAAGATAACACTACAGGTAATACACTGGGACAGGTGGGTCGTCTTCATGGCTCAATAGCATTTCAAATACAGCACCCACTCTGCTGAAACCAAGTGTTTTACACACCAGACAGGCCCCCAAACCTCATACAACCTTACTGTGGCTGTGGCCCCTTTCTTTATTTTGTAATGATTTTCTGAAGATAACACTACAGGTAATACACTGGGACGGGTGGGTCGTCTTCATGGCTCAATTGCATTTCAAATACAGCACCCACTCTGCTGAAACCAAGTGTTTTACACACCAGACAGGCCCCCAAACCTCATACAACCTTACTGTGGCTGTGGCCCCTTTCTTTATTTTGTAATGATTTTCTGAAGATAACACTACAGGTAATACACTGGGACGGGTGGGTCGTCTTCATGGCTCAATAGCATTTCAAATACAACAGCCACACTGCTGAAACCAGGTGTTTTACACACCAGACAGCCCCCAGAACCTTATACAACCTTGCTGTGGTTGTGGCCCCTTTCTTTATTTTTTTATGAGTTTTTCAATATGGCACCATTAGACAGGCGGTACATGGGGATAGTACATCGTGCTCTTCACGAGTCAATAGCTCTTCAAGCACAACAGCCGCAGTGCTGCAACCAGGTGTTTTACACACCAGACAGCTCCCCTAACCTTATACAACCTCGCTTTGAGTTGTTTAACATTTCTTTCAAATCACTTGGGTTCATCAATCATTTGATCATTTTTCAGCGTGGAATAAACCTATTACTTGTTCCTTGGAGATTACCATCTGCTGATAAGATATGATCGCTATATTGACCATATACAATTTCTTGCATAAGGAATTCATATTTTGCATACACCGATCCCCCCGGAGTCCCAAGTGATTCTGGTTTTGGAAAGCTAAAGGACAATGAGCTTCACGATACCAGGGGGACAGTGGGTGGTCAAGTCTCCCCTAAACAATGGATCTTGTCAGATTATGATGTCAGTGCATTTAATAAATGTTGTTGAACTCTCTTTAGCCCAAATACAGAGGAGCCCAGACCCAGAATGTTACTGACAGAGAGTGATCTCATTATGTGTGTTTGGATTTTAACAACTATTTTTATTGTTTGCTAGAACCAAAACAATCTATGTTAGACATTTTCATCTTCAGCCAAAAATACAAACCTGTGTACGTAGTGTGGTGCAGGTTCTTGTCCCATCCTGCTCTTGGTCCAGGTTGGAGGGTTGCACCGATTCTGAATCTTGTTAGCTGGTATGGATGGGTTTGGGGGTGTTGATACCAGAGTGGTCCAGGAGGGGGATTCAGGTGTCTCGGGGGCATTCTTGTTTTTCTATGAGTTCAGGTTGATTCTGTTGGTTCTGTCATGAATCTCCCTCACGCAGGCAAGCGCTCCCGCATTCCCTCGAGCTCTCCCCATACCAAACGTGCACATGTCAATCAGTCCTCTACTTAAACCCTCATCTGTTCCCCGGTCATTGCTCACGATTGAGATTCTGTCCCGGAGCTTACCTACTAACTACGCTTTTGCCTTACTATGACTTCTCCCCTGGACCTCGACCCCGCTTTTCCGACAACTGCTTTAGCCACTCGATTTTGTACCTTCGCCTGTTTTACGCTTTCTCGGATCCTGACCCCAGCCTGTCTCTTCATTTACGCCTCTGCCTACCGACGCAACTTCTACGCCTTCCCGGACTCGGGCCCCTGCCTGTTTACTCCGACTACGCCTGCGTCTTGGGCCAACCCTACCAAGGGCACCGCATTGGATCCCTATCCTCAGCAGTCAGCCCCTGCGTGACAGGTTCTGAGTGTCTTGGTTACATCCGTTTGTGTGTATAGATGAAAAAGCTATTGAAGAGCACCCCCACACCCCCCACCCGTCTTGGTGGAAGTTGCCATGTTCAAAAAATCCTAAAAAGATAATTAAAGTTGCACACAACAAAGCATGACTGTGAAAGGTCAGGAGGCCTGCCTAGTGAGCACAACACTTGATTACAGTCAAAAAAAACATTAAAAAATAAAGAAATGTTCCACAACTCAAAGCGAGGTTGTATAAGGTTAGGGGAAATGTCTGGTGTAAAACACCTGGTTGCAGCACTGTGGCTGTTGTGCTTGAAGAGCTATTGACTCATGAATAGCACCCCCCAATCCCCATGTACCGCCTGTCTAATGGTGCCATATTGAAAAACTAAAATTCTTATTAAAAAAATAAATAAAGGGGCCACAACCACAGAAAGGTTGTATAAGGTTAGGGGACCTGTGTGGTGTGTAAAACACTTGGTTTCAGCAGTGTGGTTGTTGTATTTGAAATGCTATTGAGCCATGAAGACTACCCACCTATCGCACTGTGTTACCTGTAGTGTTATCTTCAGAAAATCATAAAAAAATAAAGAAAGGGGCCACAGCCACAGCAAGGTTGTACGAGGTTCTGGGGCCTGTCTGGTGTGTAAAACACTTGGTTTCAGCAGTGTGGGTGCTGTATTTGAAATGCTATTGAGCCATGAAGACGACCCACCTGTCCCAGTGTATTACCCGTAGTGTTATCTTCAAAAAATCATAAAAAATTAAAGAAAGGGGCCACAGCCACAGCAAGGTTATATAAAGTTAGGGGGCCTGTCTGGTGTGTAAAACACTTGGTTTCAACAGTGTGGGTGCTGTATTTGAAATGCTATTGAGCCATGAAGACGACCCACCTATCCCAGTGTATTACCTGTAGTGTTATCTTCAGAAAATCATAAAAAATTAAAGAAAGGGGCCACAGCCACAGCAAGGTTGTACGAGGTCCGGGGGCCTGTCTGGTGTGTAAAACACTTGGTTTCAGCAGTGTGGGTGCTGTATTTGAAATGCTATTGAGCCATGAAGACGACCCACCTGTCCCAGTGTATTACCCGTAGTGTTATCTTCAAAAAATCATAAAAAATTAAAGAAAGGGGCCACAGCCACAGCAAGGTTATATAAAGTTAGGGGGCCTGTCTGGTGTGTAAAACACTTGGTTTCAACAGTGTGGGTGCTGTATTTGAAATGCTATTGAGCCATGAAGATGACCCACCTATCCCAGTGTATTACCTGTAGTGTTATCTTCAGAAAATCCTAAAAAATATAAAGAAAGGTTCCACAACCCAAAACAAAGCTGGGAAAAGTCAGAGGACCTGCTTAGTGTGCAAAACACTTGCTGCATTGTGGGTGCTGTGGTTTAAATGCTATTGGTTTGTGAACAGAATACCCCTATCCCAGTGCATTGTGCCATATTAAATAAAAGCATGACAAAAAGAGATTCAGAATGCAAAGCTGTGTCAGTGTTCTGTGTAAAAAATCGGTTTGAACATCATGGGAGCTGTTTTTAATAAGCTGCTGAGAAAAGAATATTTTAATCTTCCTGCTGTCAGTAGTATTGTGAATATAGTTGACCCTTACCTGAATGAAAACAGGGCGTAAAGGAAGGGTTTCAGAAATCAAACAAAGCTTTATTCCCGTGCTTACAGTCTGGGTAATGGGAGACCGCGCTGTTCTGCTTCCTATGGTCATATACGGGTTTTTCGCATGAAGCCGTATTGAACAGTATTTCTCGCGTTGTGAACGTGTGCTCACAGCGGTCCCCCGGGTTCCAGTTCGTGCGTAATTACGCATCGATGAAAAACCGGAGGTTTAAAAAAAGATAATTAGCTCACTGATAGTTTGATGTAAAGGCTGTGGAAATATCCACAAGTCGTGGTCTTTAAAATGCATTTGGTTTGACGGCGTTCTGTGCTTCCATTGCGAAGATATGGACAAAAGAATATTCGTGCATGGTCAAAAAAATGTCATAAAATCGAAAAAGTAAAGGCTGAGAAAGCATCCACAATGTATTTTATACACAAAACAAGCATTCTCGCAACTCTAAGAGGTTTCGTGAAAGCGCTACAGGCGTGCCAAAATCGTTTTCGAACTTCGAGCTAACTTTACCCTGGTAGACAAGTTTACGTAACTGCTCATGCGCCACTCAGTTGTAATTAGTCAAGAAATAAAGTCGAAAAACAGCTGCGGGTTTGATTCTGAACGTATGAGATTTCAGCGCATTTTACTTCCATTGACAAATGATAGAGATTCGAAGAGAGATCCTTCAGACCAGCAAGCAAACCCACGGCTATTTCGGTTTTCTATCTAGGCAACGTTGGTGTCTGCAATAGCATACATGAAAGCGTGATGCAATTTCTGTGGCTACATTTGTTGCACGTCATGCACAGTAAGAGTGTTTCTAACACCAAATAAAAAGTCAACAATTAGCGATGACGCCTTCTCCTCAGTTAACCCACTGAAACCCTTGCTGTTAACAGTTCTTTACTGCGTGGTTTACGAGCACCTACATATCGTGTCGGTTCTTTCAGCTTTATTCATTAGGTTTTCAAAGGCATAAGTAGAGCACCAGAGGTGCGAACGCAAAATGTGTGGTTACCTGAAGAATTGCTTTCAATGGCAGCGGGTCCAAGCGATTTAGCGTTTTTATAGTGCCGGGAAAGGAGAAACGGCACTTTGCCTTTGCCGCGCAGGCACAAGGCGACGTGCGGCAGACGCCGGAGTCGGCAAGTTCCGAACTTGCGCGGGGAGTCCCCAACGCACTTAACCACTCGGCCACGACAAAAGCGAGTTTGCTGCCGCCGCATTCCTCCTATAATCTAACACGGAGTGCGAGGTGGCTGCGGAAACCTTTTTAAAGTCGCTCTCCGTTAAAAAAAAATACCTTTCACAAGATTCGTGCCGGCAGACAGACACGCCTCAGAGGGTTTAAGGCTGGCTTCACGTTCAAATGATAAAGTCCCCCAGTCCGGATGTCAAAATGCAACTTTGGCAGACAGAAAAAACATCAACAAACCACAAAAGGTTTTTACAAGCTGCACCACACTGCACTTTCAAAAGCATTTACATTCTTGTTAGACGCGGGAATTGCCTTTGATTTGCGCGCTTACGAACGCCATGGAAAACGAAACAAAACTAAAGCCCTCAGCTCCTGCACTTGATTATAATGCCGTTACGTGTCGAAGCAGGAATTTATGTCATCCTACCACTGCAACACGGGGAATAGAGAGAAATGAGTACACGCTACGAATTGTCTCTTATCAGTCCCTACAGTTGTAAGGCGCCTGGAAGCGTGCACCCCCATCATTAATCTTTGCGCATCTGTGCAAGGTAAACTCTGGAGCAGTCTTTGAAACGGCTCAAAGGAAACACGTGATTGATTCCATGTGCATCTGGGGTTCATTTCTTATTTACATTTAATTCAAGGGAAAGGCTTGGGTCAGTTTCAGACGGCCTCCAACAGCGAGATTCAAGCGCCCCACCTTCAGCCCAATCTGCGCAGCCAGAACGCCAACGGTTCCTATGCTCTCCGGGGTGCGGTTGTGACCCCGTAACCTAAAATGTTGGTGGCAGACAAATGGAGACTAAAAGGTGACGTCCTAGGACATGACTACATTGTGGGGATGGTGACCATTGCTTGGAAAAGAGTGCGAGGCCCCTTTAGAAAAACATTTTGTTAACAGACATTCTGCCTCAGCCTAAACACCTATAGCTTGCAAAGCGCATGCTATTAGACAGGCACCTCTGCAAGACCTTAAGAGTCTCTTAAACTAGTGATAGTAAGGTGTTCCCAATTGGCGATGTTCGGCTTTCAAATCATCTCTCCGTGGAAGCGCCGAGATGCAGCTGTTTAAGGCTTAGAAGCAGCTGACTGTTTTACTGCCTAACTGATCACTGTCAGTCAGGGAGCTCAGAGGTGAAAAGCCTGTCTGAGAGACAATTCGCCGTCGATCAGTTCAATATGTTCCGTACCAGCTCGGCGCACCTGAGATCATCTTGGTAGCCGTGTAGCTCAGATGAGTGAGAGCGTGTGTGTGTACCACCGTGATTGGATGCCGGTCCTTCTCAGGTCACAGTAAACCTTCTGCTGCCTAACTTTCCTAATTTTGTGGATCCCTTTGAAAAAGCAAAGGAAAAAAAAAACTGGCTCTTCATCAGCGTGATCGACCCAACCCAGTGTGACCCAGTGTGCCCCAGTGGCCTAATGGATAAGGCACTGGCCTCCTAAGCCAGGGATTGTGGGTTTGAGTCCCATCTGGGGTGCTCCTGTCCCATTTTGAGCGTACAAATGTCCTTGTGATTTGCAAAGCTGCAACCCCACCTTACTCAGTGAGCGTCTCTGCTTTTCTCTCACATACAGTTGGGAGAAAAACTTTTGTAAACAGCCCTTTGGAATGATGTGGATTTCTGCATGAATGGCTCCTAACATGTGATCTTATCTTTATCTAAGTCATAATAATTAATAAAGAGAGTCTGATTTAACAAACAACACACGCCCAACATTTGACATTGCTGTTTCTTTATTGACCAAATGGTTTAAACAATCAAGGTCATTGATGGAAAAAGTACGTGAACCCTTATATTAAGGAGCTAGTGGAACCTCCTTTATGACAAAAACCTCAACCCCCACTTTCTGTAGCGGCTTGTCAGACCTGAGCAGCGGTTAGGAGGTATTTTGGCCTATGTATATTTTTGGGATGTCTTGCGCTGAATGGCCTGCTTCAGATCACGCCACAGCACTTCAATGGGATTGGGGTCAGGACTCTTACTTGGCCATCCCAACATACGGAATTTCTTCTGTTTCAGCCACTCTGTTGTTGATGTACTCCTTTGTTTTTGTCATGTTGTAAGACCCAGCGTCTTTTGAGTTTTAGATCACAGGCAGACACCCTGACATTCTGCTGTAGAATTTCCTGATACATCTTGGAATTCATCGGTCCCTCGATGCCTCCGCCATGCTTCCCAGGTGGGATGAGGTTTTGGAGTTGGTATGCGGTGTTTTGTTATCTCCAAACATAACGCTGTGCACATTTACCAACAAGTTCAACTTTTGTCACGTCTGTCCACAGAACATTGTTCCAGGAGTTGCTGTGGAACATCCATGTGGTCTTTAGCAAACTTGAGAGGGGCTGTGGTGGTTTTTTTTGGGGGGAGAGCAGTGGTTTCCTCCGTGGTGACCTCGCATGATCACCACTCCTGTTCAGATTTCTTCTTATGGTGGACTCATGAACACAGACGTAAGACAAAGTAAACCACCTGTTTCCTAGATCCCATCCCCAGTCAGCTAGTCAAAGATTCCCTCGAAGGACTGGCAGGACCTATAATTAGTATGATGAATGCATCGCTTGCGTCAGGCGTCGTACATGATCAATTTAAGGTAGTGGTTCTTAGACCGCTCCTTAAGAAGTCAAATTTGGATCCACAAGTTCTTAACAACTACAGGCCTGTCTCAAAGGTCCCATTTCAATCTAAAAGTCTTGAAAGAATAGTTGTTGCCCAACATCAAATGGATTCAAATAATATACTTGAGAAATTTCAGTCTGGTTTCTGAAACTGCATTAACAAGAGTCGTAAATTATATTCTCTTAGCTACTGATGCGGGGAATACAACAGTGCTAGGTTGCAACAGTGCTAGGAATGCAAACTTTAGGTTGCGCTTCTTCATGCTGCATCATTGGCATGAGTGGAGCTTTTTAAACGTCTGTACTTACTGCGCCCCATAAGAAATCGTTTGTCCCTGTTCAAAAGAGATTGTGCGATGTCCTGCAGCGTTCGCAAAGCAAACCTTTGACAGTTTGAATAGAGGAATTTATTCTGCTTCCTGTGCGTGCAGTAGTTACAAACTTGAACGTCTTTACACGATCTCCTGCAGTTTTCAGTGGGCAGGCTTGGTCAGATGGCTTGGAAAAACGCACTGTTTCGGCTCGGGAAACATCATGAGCAGTGTCCTGCATGTTTTCTGTGTATAGCTGTCTTTTAACGCATACAGAATTCATTCGAAATCATTGATTTCTCCAATTAACAAGGGTCCCTTAAATGATGAGTCAAAGTAACATCTAATCGGATTAGTTTCCTTAGAGCTGGTTCAGAGTTTGCTCAAGAGTTTACCTTTCACAGATGCGCAAAGAAGAATGTTGGGGGTGCACGCTTCAAGGCACCTTACAGCTGTAGGGAGTGATTCGAGACGATTCGTGGCGTGTGCTCGTTCCCATATACCATACGCCCCGGCGTGCAGTGCTAGGATGACGTACAATACCACTTGGGCACGTAACAGCGTTATATGCAAGTGCGGGACGTGAGGGTTTTCGTTTGTTCGTTTTGTTTTGCTCTGCTTTGCTTTGTTTTGCTTTCCATCGCGTGGGTAAGAGCGTAAATAAAAAGGCGATTCCTGCGTCTACCACTAATGTAAGAGCTATTTCAAGTGCGGCGTGGTGCGGCTTTTCAAATGCTTGTGGACATTTCTCTGTTGTTGATTCTTTTTTTGTGTGTAACAAAGTGGCATTTTCATGTCCGGACGGGGAGACTTTATCATTCCGACATGAAGCCACCCTTAAGTCCTCTGAGGCATGTCTGTCTGCAAGGCTTGTATTTTGGAAATGTTTTTTTGAAACGGAGAACGACTTTGAAATAGGCTTCCGCCGGCGCCTTGCGATCCAGGTAAGATTGTAGCAAGAACGCAGCGGTGGTGGGGCTTGCTGTAGTCGTGGCCGAGTGTTTAAGGCGATGGACTAGAAATCCATTGGGGTCTCCCTGCGCAGGTTCGAATCCTGCCGACTACGTTGTCCGCCTCCAGTCAGTGTGTTCCGGCGCAATCAAAGAAGCGCGCCTCTTTGCTGTTCCTGGTGGTTTTAAAACGCCCAATCGCTTGTACCCGCTGCCTTGGAAATAAATTCTTCAGTGTCCGCAAATGGCATTTTGCAGCTGGAAGCATGTCGACGCTTTTTGCACAGAGCACCAAAAAAGCGTCTTTTTTGAAGGCCCAGACACTGAGCGTTGGTGGTTCAGTGGTAGAATTCTTGCCTGCCACGCGGTAGGCTTGGGTTTGATTCCCGGCCAATGCAGTGGCTTTTGCAGCGAGTGGCTCCATCACTTGCATCCCCTTGCAACTCGCAACTGAAAACCCACTGAAACTAAGCAGGTGTGAGCCAGGTCAGTACCCGGATGAGGGTAAGCTACAGGGAAAAACAAAGCTTCCAGCTGGAAGCGGTGTTAATGGTGCCGGCGGGGGGGCGCTCACCCTGAGGTCTGTGCGGGTCCCAATGCCCCAGCATAGTGACGGCGACGCTGTGTTGTAAAAGGGCGCTGTCTTTCGGATGAGATGTAAAACCGAGGTCATAGTGCTCTGTGGTCATTAAAAATGACCACCAAAACCTTTGACAAAAGCTCTTGGTAATTGATGGTCTTCAAAAATGCTTCTCCTTTAGGTACTTTTTAAATCAGCTGAAAAATGCTGTGAAATGGGGGGACACTTCAGGCCAGTGTAGGATTTGGGTTACAAGAACCATGAAACTGCACGAGAAAGCCCGTACACTGAATTACACGGCTTTCTATTCAAAGGAGGGCAAAAGAAATTCCCTGAGTTCGATTTTTTGCAGCACAGAGAGGACCACTGTCGTGAGGCCAGATAGCTCAGTTGGTTAGAGCGTGGTGCTAAGAACGCCAAGGTCACGGGTTCGATCCCCGTACGGGCCAGGTTCTTTTCTCCTCTCTTACCAAAGCTGTTAGGTTCCTTTCCGTGGTGAGAGGGGTTGTCATGCAACGCTGCCACATAGTGCCGACAGACAAGAGTGTTGCAGGAGAAGAGAAAAGTGTTTGAAGATTTAAGAGTGTCTTAGGTGGAGCCAAAATCAAGTGTCACAAATGTAAGTGGTTGGATTTCCAATGTTTAATATGGTAAAAATAAGCAGAAGTTATCTGCCGGTCATGGCACAGTCTGCCATGCTTTTGTCATATACTGTAAAGTGGTGTCGAACTGGAGCCTCACCATTTGCATATGTGAGGCTCCAGTTATACATCGAGTGTCACATTAAATTACAAAAATGAAGAGAGTTAAAGCAGCTGGAGGGGTTTTCTTACAACTTTTAAGCTGACACAGTTTTGGAAAATGTTTCCTTCACGCTGCACTGTACAACATAGGCAGCCAAGAGTCTCTAAAACAAAACAGAATGGACAGATAGGAGAAAATTCCCACTCGTCCTGAAGTTCCCAAAATCCAGCACTGAGCGTAAACAAAGTGTCTAAGTAGCGTGGGAATGCTAACCCTAACCCTAGCTGGAGTTTGAGCAATCCAGCACTGAGCGTAAAAAGATGAGTCAAAGTAACGTCTAATCGGATTAGTTTCCTTAGAGCTGGTTCAGAGTTTGCTCAAGAGTTTACCAAGAGGACATTGATTCGTCAAATATACGTATATTCACGGCGAAAATACGGCTATACGTATATATACGTCGCCTCGACGTATAATCAACGTCAAATTGCAACCGTAAAATTGACGACATTAATAAACGCATATATAACGTCGAAAACACATCTAACACAGTGCCTGAGGCTTTTTACTGTACGTATCGTGTGTGCCGCAACTAGGAGTATACGGCTCTCTGCACAGTGTACGAAGTAAATTATTTTCGCAGTAATTAATTTACACGTGTATAATAAATATAGTAAATATAATAAATTAATTACTGCGAAAATAATTTTCTTCGTAAATCCTGCAATCCAGATGATTGGGGCATTGGTGCATGGCTACAGTCTGTGTTAGGAACATGGAGAGGGTCTCTGGTTCAATACATATTTGTGGGTCTGGTATTATTCGTTATGATCATATCGTTAATATCCTGTTTGAAAAACATGTGGACTAAAGCTGCTGCTTCTGTGCTAATTGTACGCCCTGAAGGGATCATGAAGGTCAAAAAATGATTTCATGGGAAAGGTTCTCTTATCTAGTGGCAGAACCTGATGGGTAGAACAATATAGTTTTAAGGGGGGTTACCCTTGGGAGTGATTCCCCTAGATGCAAATGATTTTTGTGGTTTGTTTGTTCATAATAAGATGTTTTGCAGGAACGGAACAAAGAGAAATTTTACAACTTCAGCTAGAATTGTTCTGCAAAACGCCACAGCTGAGGCAGGGGAACAATGTGTAGATTTTTCTAAGAGTTATTACCCAGTTGTTGACCAATCTGTTGACCAAAGTTGACCAAAAAAGCCTAAGATTATGCTGGGCTCCAGCCCACAGGGATTTACCTGTGCTGTAAGAACTAATGAGTGAATAAGGAGACTGGATTCTGGTGAAAGACTTCAGGAAAAAGAAATGGTGTTCACTCAGGTGGAGGGGGCTGTACCAGGTGCTGCTGACCACTCCCACTGCTGTGAAGGTCACAGAAATGGTGCCCTGGATTCATGCTTCCCACTGTAAAAAGGTCACAAACGAACTGAGCAAAGCGCAGGAGTGATGTCTCCACAAGGACAGATGGGGATAACCTGCTTGGGACTGATGTGCACAGCCCTTTTCCTTTTTATGTAGAAGCCTGTCACCACCCCAAAAGAGGAAGAATCTAAACACGAAGCCTCTTTGTATACAAACTGGCTGAATGAAACTGATAATGAGGGGGATATGAGTAATTTGTGGTATAAATTTATAAATCATACTGTAAAGTTAAAGAAATTTAATGCATCTTGTTATATATGTGCTTTAATGCCTCATTCTACAGCCTCACCCATGCGACTTTTTATGAAATGTACTCTTTTATTAATATCACGTTAGAAGGCTTAGACGCTATCAAACAAGAATTAAGGGGAGTTAGATTAATGGCACTTCAGAACAGGTTCGTGCTGGACCTTCAAAATGCAGCATCTGGAGGAGTCTATGCTTTAGTAGGAGACTCCTGTTGTACATATATTCCAGCTAATGACGATGATTACGGAAATCTTACGCTCGCTATTCAGCATTTGAAAGAACTAAAAGACAATGTGAATAAACAGAGAGGCATAAAAGATACACCTGCTTTTCTCTCCTGGTTAGAATCACTGTTTGGGCCAGGGGGAATGTTTTTCTTTTAAGTTACTAACACCGATTATAGGGGCTGTGATACTTGTCTTCCTGTTTTTATGTTGCTGTATGACATGTATTATTCCAATGCTTCGAAATATGGAAATATGGTACCTAGGGGGATAAACTGTTCATCCTTCCAGTCTGGAGAATTGGCAGCTGTCTGACGTCAGTAAGTGATCCTTAAAAATTAATAGTTCCATGACAGTGTGCATCACCAGAAAATCAATTTCAATGCATTAAAACTCTTGTTATCCTTCTGATCATTGAAGTGTCATTGCCCCAGCACTGTATACTCTTACTTTTGACGCCTGTCTGAAGTTGGATCCATTTCTAAGAATGGTGACTCACATATCCTCATGCTCAACTTTGGCTCAACCACACAAACTATGAAGATAATCATCTGCTTTTGCTCCAAGATTTATGTTACTAGGCTCTCTCCTGGGGATCCTCGTGTTCAAACATTGCCCTTATTGTGGATGATCCATGACAGAATTCAGGGAATTCAGAATTCTGATACCTCAGCTCAGATTCTGACTGGGCAGACTGTCATTGCCTGGTGTGAATGTGTGCATATCTGTTTTTGTGCATGTTCTGTGGCCTGTTGTACAGTACATCACAAATGAAAGGGAAATGGAAAACTAAAATAAGACTCAAGTGTTTTATCTTTCATTAACAGTGTTTCATTAGTATCTATGCTAGATCCTGTCATCCACTGCTTACCACGACAGGCTCTAGCACGGGATAGCAGCTAATACATTTAACAATCTCACTGCACAATGTTGTATATTCAAGGGCTGATCTTCTGTACTTTTTCTTTCACTTTTCATGTCTTAGAAACTCAGTCCTGCCAGGAATAATCTGAGAACAAAATCAATCTGAGTGAAAATCTAAGCAGAGGAAGATTGTTTTACAGAGTCAACAAGGTCTAATTCAAGGTCATCAGCACTAACAACATTCTCTCTGGAGACAGTCGATAAGAAAATTGAAAGTGTGTATTGTTACACAACAGCAGAGACTATGAGTTATGCTATCATGAGAGTGGTGATGGATTTTTTTCATTGCTTAGTTTTGCAGGTTCTGTACATTTGAACATTCAAAGTGACTAAAGTAAAGGAGTTTTCCCTTTTTACCACATAATTCCCAAAAATCAACACTAATAGAAAGCCTAATTCCAGCCAAGATTCAATTACAGTCTCTCAAGCATTCCAGCAGTGGATTTCATGACTTCAGACAGCCATCTTTATCAGTGGAGAACTCAATGCTCTGAGGTTTACTGGCAGAGTCTCACACTGGGTAATATGTTGGTAAATAATGTCCTATGGAATTCTACTATTGATAAATTCTACTATGGAACTGGGATGTGTCCTGAAAAAATCTTCTATGATAGTGGTACAGTCCATCACACCCCACCTACAGCCTTTAAAAGAGAAAAAAAAACTGACAACAACAAAGTAAGTCTGTGGTGTAATCAACTAGGTCTTGCAAACATACTTAACCTCTTCCAGCTACCAACATTACAAATGCTGTTTACACATTAGATGGTTATTTTTTGGCTTCTGATATTATGGTGGAAAAAGAGCCCTGGAATCTTTGTAGAAGGACAAAAGACGGAAAGAACAGGCAGTGTAACCATGGCGAAGAGAAGGGAAATATTGGAGAGAGCTTTTTTCATACACTTTTTATCATTGTTTTTCCAGCCCAACAATGATCAACTAATATGGGCAGGCGTCCTGTGCCAAATCCAATCTACCTTTCTTCCAAGCATACAGGAATGTCAGTGAATTAAATATTGACATATGAAAATACCCAAAAATATGCAATCACACATATGCAGTTTGAGCAAACATAAGACAATACCCAAGTACCACAAACTACCAGGCATCATTAGCAGTTCAGGTGGGGAGCTGTGTCAGCATGCGTAGGCTGCAAAGGAACAAGTAATAGGTCTATTCCATGCTTAAAAGAGAAGAAAGAAAACACAACATTTCAGCCGTGGAGCCCTCACACCTGAAGAAGGCTCCACGGCCGAAACGTTGTGATTTCTTTCTTCTCTTTTCATCTAGTGTCATTAGCCAGTTCCTGTCAAAATAAAATAGAAAAGGATAACATTCTAGAGAGAGTTTGAAATACCAAGGTACAATTTAAACCATATTTCTTCCACTACAACCACAATATTTTGGAGAGATCGCTGAGCCTAACTGTTCTGGCATGTCCGTTAGCCTCCGTCCTGCTTCAGCAATGAATGCAACGGGGCACATTCTGAGGGAGATGCGGTCAATCAGGTTACAGGAAAACCACGCTATGCTTTTTTTTGAGATCCTGAAAAGGACAGAGGGGCCATGTATATGTGTGCAGCTGGATATGTAATTGCAGGTGGCGTAGCAAATTCTGCTGAAGCCCCACTGCCTGGTGTGGATGGTAGCTGTGCATGTTGCAGCAGAATTGTGCATGTGAGATCAAGGGGGCATGTCATGTGTTTGATCACTTCACTCCCTTCCGGAAGCACGTGATTCCCTGAGTCCAAAAAATTTGTAAGTTCTTTGGATGACCTGTGGACCGATCTTTCACGATGAAGAATTCCTTAAGAAGAATAGATCTCGGCCCACCATCCCAATGCCTCCATCTGAAAACAGCAACCTCCCACTGCCCTTAGTCTGCAAGGCAGTCCTTTCAAGTGCGATGATGACGCCGGGACCTTCGTTGCCTATTGTACGAGCTGAACTTTTGTGCTCATCAATTCAAGGCTCTTTCCATCAACTCATCTTGTCTTTTGACGCTTCATGTTTTGTGCTCCTTTGACTATCGGCATATCGGGTGACTGCAAACACTGAAGTTCTTGCTTACGGAGTGTGGAACAGTGTTTTCAAGTGATCGCTGTTCTGTCATGTTGACGCCGAGTGAATCTTTCTTTGGCAACATGGGCAGGCTGACAGCAGCGCGAGCTAAAGTAATGGCAAATTTCTTGACTTATTTCTGAATGTGAATGTTCTTTAGAAAAGGGATGCGGCGTTGCTTCTCCCCCGTGTAAAGGTCACGCATTCCAGACGTGGTTATGAGCGAACAGTTGCCGCAAGTGTTTGAAAAGAGCAAGAGAGGAAGCAGCCCTGCCCCGTGTGAGGATCAAACTCAGGACCTTCAGACGATGAGACTGACGCGCTACCAACTACGCCAACGAGGCCAGCTGCAGTACACAGCTGGAAAGTTTGCCTCATATGGATTTCAGTCGCCCGTTCCCTAATCTTTAGACGCCCTCTGCTGGATGTTGCATTTGCCTTTTGATCTCACCGATACTTTTTTGGTCTGTTTCTGTTGCGAGTCCGTTTTTCAGATCTCACCTAGCACAAGTCTCTCTGGCTGAAGTGGCCTCTCTGCTTCAGCATCGTGCCCTCACTCAGCCATTAAAAACGTCACTCGGACTTCTGACATGCTGACATGAAATGTCAAGAGAGAGTGGCGGAGACGCTCAAGGCAGAGAGAAGATGAAGAGGGGGCGTGGCTGCAAAATGATTGACAGCTGCATGACGCTCTCCATGCAAGGCGTGACCACAGGCTAAAGGACACCTTTCGGCACATCAAGCTCTAAGCACACACCTGGAGGACGTGGTAAATGATCCCGTTATCTCTCGCATGCAAAGCGAGCGCTGTACCATGCAAGCTAACCCCCCTCGCTGGGGCTCATGCCTCGGTGTCGCCTAGTGCCGCTTGTTCCCCTCTTACCGGGTGCAGTTCACTGCCCTTCGTCTGCAAGGCAGTCGTGTAATTGCGGCTTTCTTGACTTATTGATGAAGGTCTGACTGGACGAGCGAATGACGCCTCTCCCCCGTCCTCAAGCTCGCTGACAGAATAAAATGGAAAGTGCTGCCGTGGCTCATTGGTTTAGGGGTATGATTCTCGCTTAGGGTGTGGGAGGTCCTGGGTTCAACTCCTGGATGAGCCCTTGTGTGCTCTTTTTGTCCTCGTCCACAAGACTGGGAACTGCATGGGCGAATGTGAAGAAGATCCTTCTCGAACGTGCAAACCGTGCGAGAAGAGGGGGCGCTTGTTTCCAGCCAAAACTTCTCGCGTGTGAGACGAGCTGACCATCGCTGCAGGAGGTGGGAGGGTCACTCTGGTAGACAGGGCTGACCTTCGGCAATAGGATTTATACTCTCCAAGATGATATTTGCACTTTCTGGAGAGGCGATTTTCTCCACTTCAGTAGCCCGATTTCGTCGATTGCGTGGAGAGGGCTGTAGAATGTGGCGGCGCCTTTCCTGCTCCGTCCATGACAGGCGTGCTGGTCTCTGGAGAGAGAGCACGGTCCATCAGCACACTCCAATAAAGGCACTGGAAGCAGCTGAATCGCAATGGCGAAGCTCAGCGCTGGGCCGCTGGGCACATCTTACCACTGTTTCCGTAATGTAGTGGTTATCACGTTCGCCTCACACGCGAAAGGTCCCCGGTTCAAAGCCGGGCGGAAACAGACTTCTTTTGTCGCCACGCACAAAAGGGGATTGGGGATTCGCCTAGCGCTGTGATCGAACAGACCCACTCACCTCTTAGTGTGGCGGGATCTGCACAGTGCATGTCGCAGCGCATCCTGCTTTCACTTCAATGCGCGTCCTGATGTACCCCGGTCTCCCGCGTGACAGGTGGGGACAGGTGACAGGTCCTATACTAACGAGGAAGACATCGCTCTCTCCGACCCCCGGCATCGTGTCCCGACCCACCGTGCTGGAAGCCGACGGGTGCTGTGATTCCTTTACGGAGCAGAAATGACAACCGAGGAGCCGAGAGATCATTTCAGCATTTCGCGTCTGAACGGAAAACACAAACGACCAACTCAGAATGACTTGCCTTTGACGCTTTTCAAAGCGTTCTTTGTGCACGGCGACTGCGCCGCCTAGCAGATACAAATGGGTTGTACAACTTTAAACTAGCAAATGGAAGACGGCTAAGCCCCCTCTCTTTTAGCCCAGGTTCGATCTGTCTCCCAGAATCACCAGGGCGCACACACACACACCCGTGCCGTTGAAGTGCTCTGCTTCATTTCTAAGGGCAACTCAACATTCACTCCTACCCCGAGTGCAGAAAAGACAGTGTCTGCAGCAACAGCAGCTCAGGTCTCTGCACAGGAGCTAAGCTGCCCCCATCTCCTCTGCTCTGCGGCTCCTGTGGAGTGGAGTCCTGCCTGGAGCTGTGTTTGCAGGCGGCGGCTCCCCGCGCCCTGTCTGTGCGTCGTGAAATTAATTAATAACGTTAATAAATTTATAAAGTTAATAAAGTTATAAATTAGAAATTAATAACGATATAATTATATTCATGTACCGCAACACAAGAATAGTACACGCTGTACATTGTCTGTCGATAATGTTTCTGTAGTGCTTTTTCAGCACTCAGCATATGACTGTGCTGGTGGTGCTGTGGGTTAGGTTCCTGACTTCCATATCACACGGTCTATGATTGAATCCCATCGAACTATGACTTTACTTTTTAACAAACATTTCTTTGAAAAAATGAAACGTTTCCCTTGGTCAGAGATTAAATAAAACCTCACTTTTTTTTTGAGGTTTTACTGTGCAGAGTGAGGTTTTACCTCACTTTTTTTGAGCAGAAGGTTTACTGTGACCTGAGAAGGGCCGGCATCCAACCACGGTGGTACACACACACGCTCTCACTCATATGAGCTACATGGCTACCAAGATGATCTCGGGTGCGCCGAGCTGGTACGGAACATATTGAACTGATCGACGGCGAATTGTCTCTCAGACAGGCTTTTCACCTCTAAGCTCCCTGACTGACAGTGATCAGCTAGGTAGTGAAACAGTCAGCTGCTTCTAAGCCTTAAACAGCTGCATCGCGGCGCTTCCACAGAGAGATGATTTGAAAGCCGAACATCGCCCATTGGGAACACCTTACTATCACTAGTTTAAGAGACTCTTAAGGTCTTGCAGAGGTGCCTGTCTAATAGCATGCGCTTTGCAAGCTATAGGTGTTTAGGCTGAGGCAGAATGCCTGTTAACAAAATGTTTTTCTAAAGGTGTGTCCAAGTGGCTGCAAAAGGGCAACACTCCCGGGGCGCCGTGGCTTAGTTGGTTAAAGCGCCTGTCTAGTAAACAGGAGATCCTGGGTCTGAATCCCAGCGATGCCTTCTTTGTTCTGTCTTCTCGAACAGTACTGGTCATTATGGACAACCGCCTACGGCTAGACTTAATTAAATGCAAGTATTCATTTCCTGTCTTTAACGGGACTTGTTTTTCTTAAAATGGATGCAACTTGCAAAACATGAAATACAAACCTTGCTAATCAGCGCTAGCGGCTGGCAAAAAAAAAAAGTCAGCAATGTTTTTTTCTTTAACCTTAACCCTACTAATGGAGAAGAGTTAAACGACCGAGTTTATGCAGCTTAAACGGTGCGCACGTCGGGTTCTTAGCTGAAAGGGTGGTAAATCACGCTCACCCCAGTCCTTAATCTTTTAAAGAGGATACAAAATTGAACCTAGTCGCCACATCACATACATCCTGTTCAATGATAAAAAGGTAACATCTATCCTCGCTCCAGACTAAATCTCACGTTGAGGGCATATTTTTTTTCACTTTACCGTGAGTCGGGCTCGGCTGCACAGAGGAGAGAGCAGAGCAATGAGGTCACGGGGACAGGGGAATCACACGCTGGCGGTTTGAATACGCGGAAGATCACTGAGAGATCCACAGTACATGGACCCTCCGTGCGCCATCAGTCCGCACTCCGGACTCTGAATCCTGCCATCCGAGTTAAGATCTCGGCGGAACCTGAGGCGCAGGTCCTTCTTAAAACGTAATCTGGTGAGCATTTTTAGAATCGTACTTGTATAGATGTAGCCTTTAATGTGTTGCTAGGTTAAAATTGATGACTTCTTGTATTTCAGTAGGCAACTGCCCTCTTGATTTTGGATTTAATTTCTTTATTACAGGGGCGCTTTTATGAAGATAGAGTCATGTTCAGGTACTTTGCTTGATGGAGGAAGCTCATTTCGGACTCTATGATCTGCTCACCTGGAAAGGTCTGCTGTACTGCTACAAGAGAGAAGTAGAGTCTGGAAGAAGGGACAATTTTATGATGCTTTGGAAGGTAATGTTTTTTTTCTTTGAAATCGAAATGAATCAGAATATCAGTGCAAAAGACAAACTCTTGGTTTGGTTTAAAGAGATATGGTTTTAAAACAGACAACATGTAGAAAACAGGTGTTTCTCACTTTTGGAAAAGAATGGACCGGGGGTAATATTTTACTAGTTGCAGGGCTGAGCTCACTGGGTTACAGTCCAGCAGCGTCACACCAAGGCCAGTGGCGCAATGAATAACGCGTTTGATTACGACTCAGGAGATTGTAGGTTCGACTCCTACCTGGCTCGGGTCATTTTTAAACGCATCGGGCTGCTCCCTAAGTAGTCTGTGCTACTTACTGCATTGTAATTGTACCCAGTAAGAGATTTCCTTCATGTAAATGAACTGCACCTGACAGCTTTAGAAAAACACCTGGGCTCAGTACGGTGCTGAGAGCTTAGCGTTGCTGTTTTAATTAGCACGCACTGCATCCGCTATGGACCCGAACTTTTCAATTATTCCGATCAGTAAGTCAACACGTAGTCCACATGAAAGGTAGAAATATTCTCTTGTCTGTCTCTTGTTTGTATAGAACTGAATGTCCCTGACAATGTACTGTTAGTTTTAATTGAAGAACGGCATTTGTGTTCAAATATACCAGACAAGTTTACGTAACTGCTCATGCGACACTCAGTTGTAATTAGTCAAGAAATAAAGTCGAACAACAGCTGCGGGTTTGATTCTGAACGTATGAGATTGCAACGCCTTTTACTTCCATTGACAAATGATAGAGATTCGAAGAGAGATCCTTCAGACCAGCAAGCAAACCCACGGCTATTTCGGTTTTCTATCTAGGCAACGTTGGGGTCTGCAATAGCATACATGAAAGCGTGATGCAATTTCTGTGGCTACATTTGTTGCACGTCATGCACAGTAAGAGTGTTTCTAACACCAAATAAAAAGTCAACAATTAGTGATCACGCCTTCTCCTCAGTTAACCCACTGAAACCCTTGCTGTTAACAGTTCTTTACTGCGTGCTTTACGAGCACCTACATACCGTGTCGGTTCTTTCAGCTTTATTCATTAGGTTTTCAAAGGCATAAGTAGAGCACCAGAGGTGCGAACGCAAAATGTGTGGTTATCTGAAGTCTTGCTTTCCATGGCAGCGGGTCCAAGCGATTTAGCGTTTTTATAGTACCGGGAAAGGAGAAGCAGCACTTCGCCTCTGCCGCGCAGACACAAGGCGACGTACGGCAGACGCCGGAGTCGGCAGGTTTCGAACCTGCGCGGGGAGTCGCCAACGCATTTCGAGCCCATCGCCTTAACCTCTCGACCACGACAAAAGCGAGCCCGCCGCCGCCGCATTCCTCCTATAATCAAACACGGACTGCGAGGTGGCTTCAAATGTTAAAGTCCCCCCGTCCGGATGTCAAAATGCAACTTTGGCAGACAGAACAAACATCAACAAACCACAAATGTGGACAAGGATTTTACAAGCTGCACCACACTGCACTTTCAAAAGCATTTACATTCGTGTTAGACGCAGGAATTTGCCTTTGATTTGCGCGCTTACGAACGCCATGGAAAACGAAACAAAACTAAAGCCCTCAGCTCCTGCACTTGATTATAATCCCGTTATGTGTCGAAGCAGGAATTTACGTCATCCTACCACTGCAACACGGGGAATAGAGGGAAATGAGCACAAGCTACGAATTGTCTCTAATCAGTCCCTACAGTTGTAAGACGCCTGGAAGCGTGCACCCCCATCATTAATCTTTGCGCATCTGTGCAAGGTAAACACTGGAGCAGTCTCTGAAACGGCTCAAAGGAAACACGTGATTGATTCCATGTGCATCTGGGGTTCATTTCTTATTTACATTTAATTCAAGGGAAAGGCTTGGGTCAGTTTCAGACGGCCTCCGACAGCGAGATTCAAGCGCCCCACCTTCAGCCCAATCTGCGCCGCCAGAACGCCAACGGCTCCTCTGGTCTCCGGGGTGCGGTTGTGACCCCGTAACCTAAAGTGTTGGTGGCAGACAAATGGAGACTAACAGGTGATGTCCTAGGACATGACCACATTGTGACACTCGGTGGGGATGGTGACCATTGCTTGGAAAAGAGTGCGAGGCCCCTTTAGAAAAACATTTTGTTAACAGGCATTCTGCCTCAGCATAAACACCTATAGCTTGCAAAGCGCATGCTATTAGACAGGCACCTCTGCAAGACCTTAAGAGTCTCTTAAACTAGTGATAGTAAGGTGTTCCCAATGGGCGATGTTTGGCTTTCAAATCATCTCTCTGTGGAAGCGCCGCGATGCAGCTGTTTAAGGCTTAGAAGCAGCTGACTGTTTCACTACCTAGCTGATCACTGTCAGTCAGGGAGCTTAGAGGTGAAAAGCCTGTCTGAGAGACAATTCGCCGTCGATCAGTTCAATATGTTCCGTACCAGCTCGGCGCACCTGAGATCATCTTGGTAGCCGTGTAGCTCAGATGAGTGAGAGCGCGTGTGTGTGTGTACCACCGTGATTGGATGCCGGTCCTTCTCAGGTCACAGTAAACCTTCTGCTGCCTAACTTTCCCCAGTGTGCCCCAGTGGCCTAATGGATAAGGCACTGGCCTCCTAAGCCAGGGATTGTGGGTTTGAGTCCCATCTGGGGTGCTCCTGTCCCATTTTGAGCATACAAATGTCCTTGTGATTTGCAAAGCTACAACCCCACCTTACTCAGTGAGCGTCTCTGCTTTTCTCTCACATACAGTTGGGAGAAAAACTTTTGTAAACAGCCCTTCGGAATGATGTGGATTTCTGCATGAATGGCTCCTAACATGTGATCTTATCTTTATCTAAGTCATAATAATTAATAAAGAGAGTGTGATTTAACAAACAACACACGCCCAACATTTGACATTGCTGTTTCTTTATTGACCAAATGGTTTAAACAATCAAGGTCATTGATGGAAAAAGTACGTGAACCCTTATATTAAGGAGCTAGTGGAACCTCCTTTATGACAAAAACCTCAACCCCCACTTTCTGTAGCGGCTGGTCAGACCTGAGCAGCGGTTAGGAGGTATTTTGGCCTATTCCTCTATGAAAAACTGTTTCAGTTCATGTATATTTTTGGGATGTCTTGCACTGAACGGCCTGCTTCAGATCACGCCACAGTACTTCAATGGGATTGGGGTCAGGACTCTTACTTGGCCATCCCAAAATACGGAATTTCTTCTGTTTCAGCCACTCTGTTGTTGATGTACTCCTTTAACTTTCAACTTTTGTCACGTCTGTCCACAGAACATTGTTCCAGGAGTTGCTGTGGAACATCCATGTGGTCTTTAGCAAACTTGAGAGGGGCAGTGGTGGTTTTTTTGGGGGGGAGAGCAGTGGTTTCCTCCATGGTGACCTCGCATGATCACCACTCCTGTTCAGATTTCTTCTTATGGTGGACTCATGAACACAGACGTAAGACAAAGTCAACCACCTGTTCGCTAGATCCCATCCCCACTCAGCTAGTCAAAGATTCCCTCGAAGGACTGGCAGGACCTATAATTAGCATGATGAATGCATCGCTTGCGTCAGGCGTTGTACCTGATCAATTTAAGGTAGTGGTTGTTAGACCGCTCCTTAAGAAGTCAAATTTGGATCCACAAGTTCTTAACAACTACAGGCCTGTCTCAAAGGTCCCATTTCAATCTAAAAGTCTTGGGAGAATAGTTGTTGCCCAACGTCAATCGTATCTGGATTCAAATAATATACTTGAGAAATTTCAGTCTGGTTTCTGAAACTGCATTAACAAGAGTCGTAAATGATATTCTCTTAGCTACTGATGCGGGGAATGCAACAGTGCTTGTGCTTCTAGATCTTAGAGCTGCCTTTGACACGGTTGACCTCTCTGTTTTGTTACACAGGCTTGAGTTTGAGGTTGGCTTATCTGGAACCGTCCTTCAGTGGTTTACTTCACATTTAACTCATCGTTTTCATTATGTTCAAATATCTAATAATTGTACTGCTTCATCAATGTCACCAGTTCAATTTGGGGTACCAGAAGATCAGTGCTGGGACCAATATTGCTCTCTCTCTCTACATGCTGCTGCTAGGTAGGATAATATGAAAAAATAATATGAACTTTCATTCATATGCTGATGACACTCAAATAAACATTTTGTTTACACCAAACGACAACTCTTCTATTATCAGTTTAGTTAAATGCATTAAGGAAGGAAATACTTGGATGTGTGAAAACTTTTTGTTACTCAACTCTGAGAAAAATGAGGATCTGTTGATCGGAGGCAACAATACTGATAGGACTACTATAACTTCAGCACTTAACTCAGAGGATTTAAACATTTGCCTCAAAGAGACAGCACGTTACCTAGGCGGCATATTAGACACAAGGCTCTTAACAACTTGCATTGTTAAGTGCCTTGGGACAACCTTGTTGTGAAAGGCGCTATATAGAAATACATTGATTTGAATTGAATTGACAATGTAAAATGTTGTGTGTGTTGTTTGTTAAACAAGACTGTCTTTATTTATCAAAAAATAAAAGGAATTTGCTAGGAATGCAAACGTTAGGTTGCGCTTCTTCATGCTGCATCGTCGGCATGAGTGGCGCTTTTTAAACGTCTGTACTTACTGTGCCCCATAAGAAATCGTTTGTCCCCGTTCAAAAGACATTGTGCGATGTCCTGCAGTGTTCGCAAAGCAAACCTTTGACAGTTTGAAAAGAGGAATTTATTCTGCTTCCTGTGCGTGCAGTAGTTACAAAGTTGAACGTCTTTACACGATTTGCTGCAGTTTTCAGTGGGCGGGCTTTGTCAGATGGCTTGGAAAAACGCACTGTGTTTTGGCTCGGGAAACATCATGAGAAGTGTCCTGCATGTTTTCTGTGTATAGCTGTCTTTTAACGCATACAGAATTCATTCGAAATCATTGATTTCTCCAATTAACAAGGGTCCCTTAAAAGATGAGTCAAAGTAACGTCTAATCAGATTAGTTTCCTTAGAGCTGGTTCAGAGTTTGCTCAAGAGTTTACCTTTCACAAATGCGCAAAGAAGAATGTTGGGGGTGCATGCTTCAAGGTGCCTTACAGCTGTAGGGAGTGATTCGAGACGATTCGTGGTGTGTGCTAGTTCCCATATACCGTACGCCCCGGGGTGCAGTGCTAGGATGACGTACAATACCGTTTGGGCACGTAACGGCGTTATATGCAAGTGCGGGACGTGAGGGTTTTCGTTTGTTCATTTTGTTTTGCTCTGCTTTGCTTTGTTTCGTGGTCAAGAGGCGTAAGGTAAGTCGTAATCCAGGGAGAACACTGGTGGCAAACAGTCCGAGGTGAGAGGCGAGGTCCAAAGTCGAAAAGGCAGAAGGGGAGTCCAATATCCAGAATAAACGAGGTAATGGAAAAAACGCCAGGTAGAGCTCTCAAGGAGTAGACTCAATACCAGCGGGAAGCAGGTAAAGATGGTAAAAATAGCACTGCGTACCGCACGGTGGAGTGTGTGCAGGTGGGTTAACTCGTGCGGCGGCGTTTGTTAATAATCACCCGCTGCTGGTGCTGTTTAGATTGCTTAAGAGTTGGTCTTAACTGCCTGGCGGTCATGACAAGCTCCTCTTTAAGCTGTGGTTTAGTTTTGCATTCATGTGTTTCTAGAGCAGTTATTTATGGGGGTGGGTGGGTCTTTCACAGAGGCTCAGGACAAATCCCCCGCCTGAAAGTCTAATGTGTGCGTTCAGACAGTCACAGGTCAAGAGCCAGGCAGGAGGACAATGGACAGAAGAGCCAACGAACTAAAAATAAAAGAACAGATATGAAAAAGCCACCATCTTTTTCTTTTTGACATTTTCCGACTTTTATGCAAGCCAGGACAAAGTTGCTCGTAGCTACTTGTGGATTCAAATACTCTATCGAGTGCTTTGATGAGTTTTTGCAATTTGATTGTCGTCCTGTCAGCCTGTTTCTGTTTTTTTTTTTTTTCAATCTAGGGATGGAAAGTATGAGGGAAATGATGGAGCAATCAATAACCGCTCCGGAAAAATGGCAGAAAGAAATGGTCCGTCACTAAGGACATTTGTGAAGCAGAGGAGTGACATCACCACAAAGGCGACACATTCTGCTGATGGTTTTGGTGAATAATGATTGAGGCGCGTTAAGAGAAAGGTAGCTGTGTCAGCATGCGTAGGCTGCAAAGGATCAAGCAAAGGTTTACTCCATGCTGAAAAGAGAAGAAAAGAAGCACAACGTTTCGACTGTGGAGCCTTCTGCGCCATCTTCTTTAGCGGTGATGATGTTTACATTGGAAAAACGGAGACATGCGTCCCTGGGTGGGCTTGAACCACCAACCTTTCGGTTAACAGCCGAACGCGCTAACCGATTGCGCCACAGAGACTGACAGCCGCTTGTGCTTCCTACATTTGCAGGTTTATGGTCAAAGAAAACAATCACTTGCGCTTCTTGCAGCCGGCAATCTTTTTCCACTGACAACCAAGAAATGGATTTCATCTTTCACAAGCTGTATGGATTTTGAAATGTATGGACGATGCCAGGTGTCCCACAACACCACAGCGCCGACACACCTTTGGTTGTCCCACATAAAAAACATAGCCATTGCAGGCGCCCAGCCGGATTGTAGAGGGCAGGTGCCTTAAGCCTCCATTTACATTGTCCGGTAGCAAGCGAACCTCGAATTTCCTTGCTCCTGTTTTTATACCGTCAACATCTCTAACCTCAGTTCCATGGTGGACGGTGCAGTACTGCTTAAGCCAGGTGTGAATGTCCTCCGTCTTTGCCAGTTCCGAGAACATAACAACATGCACCGTTTTCCTCTCTCTCTGTGTCAGAGGCTGCAAGTTGATCTTCTCAAGGGCAGGAACTTTCCCTCTTTTTGCCTCAAACACATCCACACATTGTTCAAACAGAGAATAGGTAGCAAAAACAACCTCAAATGCTTTCTGACCTGGGAGAGCGAAGATGAAATCCAAGTGCCGAGGTTCAAAGCCACGTTCCTTCTGTAACACTTTTCTGCTGAACTGCATACGATCCATGAAGAGGTCATCCAAAAGCTCAAAACGTACAGCATTCTTGCGGGATCCAAAGGTTGCCATCTCAAACTGCAAAACAAACACTGCTTCCACAAAACAAGAAAACAATCCAACTACTCTAACTACAGGCTGATCAAGGTATCTCCCCTGCCAGGTAAGCCGAGAGCCGCAGGCGATGAGCCCAGAGCTGAACGGGCCCCACTGGCTCGTTTGTAAGGCCAGGTGCATTGCCAACCACGACCGGCAGGGCAGAGGCCTTGAAGGCGGCCTGGGCTCCTGCAGCTGTCCAGCCACGCACTCTGGTTTCTCTTCATCTCGTACAAATCTTTTGCCTTTTACTAAAGATTTCCATGGAGAGGAACATGAATGAGTTCCATACAATTTTTGTGCTTCCCTGCCTTCGGGTGGGGCACAGCTGGGCTGGTCAAAGAGAGAAACTAAAACCGCTCACAATCGCTCTTATTACGGCGACTGTGGCCGTCTGCTCTGCGAGTCCTCGGTCTCCGCCTCTCTGATTGGCGCTCTTTTCTTTGGGGGGCGGGAATATGCTGTGAAATATGAAGCGTTACAGCAACGACATGCCATGAGACGATTGATAACGATTTCCATAGGATCCCCGCGGTTGCCTGGCAACCGTCAGCTTTGCGCAGTGGCAGTATCGTAGCCTGTGAGGTTTAGCCGAGGCGCGATTATTGCTAGTTGAAAACTTTTCCCAATACCCCGCTTCCGCCGGTTTGCAATACAATCGGCGAAAGCAATTTTTGACAGTCTCGTCAGAGACTGAGCAAGGTGTTTAAAGACAGATTTTGTCATGGTAACATCATGGTAGAAAGAAACAAGCTTGTTACGTCTCAACAGAAACGCTCTTTAGCTCTTTCAGCGTTATGCAGAGAACAGCGTCTGTCGAGATCACTTTTGAGTCAGCGCGAAACGCCGTGTGCTGTCAGTTTGATTTCATATTGCTCGTAGCGGCGCCCGGCTTTTGTCTGTCAACCGTTAGGTTGCGCTTCTTCATGCTGCATCGTCGGCATGAGTGGAGCTTTTTAAACGTCTGTACTTACTGCGCCCCATAAGAAATCGTTTGTCCCCGTTCAAAAGAGATTGTGCGATGCCCTGCAGCGTTCGCAAAGCAAACCTTTGACAGTTTGAAAAGAGGAATTTATTCTGCTTCCTGTGCGTGCAGTAGTTACAAAGTTGAACGTCTTTACACGATCTACTGCAGTTTTCAGTGGGCGGGCTTTGTCAGATGGCTTGGAAAAACGCACTGTGTTTCGGCTCGGGAAACATCATGAGCAGTGTCCTGCATGTTTTCTGTGTATAGCTGTCTTTTAACGCATACAGAATTCATTCGAAATCATTGTAAGATTCTCCCTCAGTTCCGTTGTGCAGTGCTTTACCTCTTTCAAAAGGCTTCACTTTCCTAGTCACATTCCAAGCCTCATCGAACCCGGGCTGTTTCCTCCAGCGGTATAGTATTGCAGTGAGACAGCACGATGCCTGCAAGACTATGTCACACTAAACGCCACAGATTGTGTTTGTCCGTTCGTGTCAGTCGTCCTGCAGCCACGGGAAGTGGGACACAAACATGCTGCAATGCTTTCAGGACGTTAGGATTTGTTTGTGCAACATCCGAGAAGAGTACTTGTGGCTTGAATGTGAACTGTACGTGCCCGCCCCCTTTCCTCTGTAGTGCATGAGTTCCTCCCGGCATGCCCTTCGTCATTGTTCTGTCATCTTGTATTTAAAGGGTTGTATTTCTGCTGCTGAAAATAAGCAACGGTTTTCTCACAACGCCCTTTGTTCCCGACGGAGCCCTTGTCTGTCATGAAATTCTTCAAAACCTCAAGCTAGAAGAAGAAGACGACAAATATGAAGCGTTACAGCAACGACATGCCATGAGACGATTGATAACGATTTCCATAGGATCCCCGCGGTTGCCTGGCAACCGTCAGATTTGCGCATTGGCAGTATCGTAGCCTGTGAGGTTTAGCCGAGGCGCGATTATTGCTAGTTGAAAACTTTTCCCAATACCCCGCTTCCGCCGGTTTGCAATACAATCGGCGAAAGCAATTTTTGACAGTCTCGTCAGAGCGTGACATAGTCTTGCAGGCATCGTGCTGTCTAACTGCAATACTATACCGCTGGAGGAAACAGCCCGGGTTCAATGAGCCTTGGAATGTGACTAGGAAAGTGAAGCCTTTTGAAAGAGGTAATGTCGACGCTTTTTTAACAGGCCTGGGTACTGAGCATTGGTGGTTCAGTGGTAGAATTCTCACTTCCCACGTGGGAGGCTCTGGTTCGATTCCCAGCCAAAGCAGTGGCTTTTGCAGCGAGCGGCTCCATCACTTGCATCCCCTTGCAACTCGCAACTGAAAACCCACTGAAGCAAAGCATTTGTTAGCCAGGTCAGTACCCGGATGAGGGTGAGCTACAGGGAAAAACAAAGTTTCCAGCTGGAAGCGGTGTTAATGGTGCCGGTGGGGGGGCGCTCAACCTGAGGTCTGTGCGGGTCCCAATGCCCCAGCATAGTGACGGAGACGCTGTGTTGTAAAAGGGCGCTGTCTCTTGGATGAGATGTAAAACCGAGGTCACAGCGCTCTGTGGTCATTAAAAATGACCACCAAAACCTTTGACAAAAGCTCTTGGTAATTGATGGTCTTCAATAATGCTTCTCCTTTAGGTACATTTTAAATCAGCTGAAAAATGCTGTGAAATGGGGGGTCACTTCACGCCAGTGTAGGATTTGGGTTACAAGAACCATGAAACTGCACGAGAAAGCCCGTACACTGAATTACACGGCTTTCTATTCAAAGGAGGGCAAAAGAAATTCCCTGAGTTCGATTTTTTGCAGCACAGAGAGGATTGCTGTCGTGAGGCTGGTTAGCTCAGTTGGTTAGAGCGTGGTGCTAATACCGCCAAGGTCGTGGGTTCGATCTCCATACAGGCCAGGTCGTTTTCTCCTCTCTTACAAAAGCTGTTAGGTTCCTTTCCGTGGTGAGATGGGTTGTCATGCAACGCTGCCACATAGTGCCGACAGACAATTAAATGACAAAAATGAAGAGAGTTAAAGCAGCTGGAAAGGTTTTCTTACAACTTTTGAGCTGACACAGTTTTGGAAAATGTTTTCTTCACGCTGCACTGTACCACATAGGCAGCCAAGAGTCTCCAAAACAAAACAGAATTGACAGTCATATAATGTCCATTAACCCCGGTTTTAAACACAGACTCATGTCTGCCATCATAAGAATATGAGTCCAATATTTTAGAATATAGTCAGAATGTCTTCTAACCTTACCTGTGGTGTCTTTAATCCCTATTGCTCAATGCATGGTGTACGTACTGCATACATGTGTCTTGAGAATGAGGAATGGGCCCCTGAGACATTTACCTGTTTCACAAATGATCGGATTTTACTAGAGATTCTGTTTGGGATTCAGATGTGCATTCGGACAGCAATTCCTTTCAAGAAATGATACGTTCTGGATGAGGTCAAAGGTGCTGGAACACTGTATTTAGGATGTGTTTGCAGTGATTGTGTCTCCTGCTTCAACGCAGTGATATATAGATGTGCTCCTGTAATTTATTGGTACATGCCCAGGGCAGTAAGTAGTCTGAGGATTTATTTCCAGAAGGCATAGAGCAGTGAAACAGTGAAGTAGTGCAGCACACTGGATCATTATATTATTAGAATCTATTCTACCTAAATTATTACATTATACACAACTTGAGCTCTCAGCACCGTACTGAGCCCAGGTGTTTTTCTAAAGCTGTCAGGTGCAGTTCATTTACATGAAGGAAATCTCTTACTGGGTACGATTACAATGCAGTAAGTAGCACAGGCTACTAAGGGAGTAGCCTGATGCGTTTAAAAACAACCAGCGCCAGGCAGGAGTCGAACCTCCAAACTCCTAATCCATCGTCAGACACATTATCCATTGCACCACTGGCCCTGGTGTGACACTGCAGGACTGTAACCCAGTGAGCTTAGCACTGCAACTAGTAAAATATTATCCCCGGTCCATTCTTTTCCAAAAGTGAGAAACACCTGTTTTCTACATTTTGTCTGTTTTAAAACCATATCTCTTTAAACCAAACCAAGAGTTTGTCTTTTGCACTGATATTCTGATTCATTTCGATTTCAAAGAAAAAAAAAACATTACCTTCCAAAGCATCATAAAATTGTCCCTTCCTCCAGACTCTACTTCTCTCTTGTAGTAGTACAGCAGACCTTTCCAGGTGATCAGATCACAGAGTCCGAAATGAGCTTCCTCCATCAAGCAAAGTACCTGAACATGACTCTGTCATCATGAAAGCGCCCCTGTAATAAAGAAATTAAATCCGAAATCAAGAGGGTAGTTGCCTACTGAAGTTCAAGAAGTCATAAATTTTAACCTAGCAACACATTAAAGGCTGCATCTATACAAGTACGATTCTAGAAATGCTCACCAGATTACGTTTTAAGAAAGAACTGCGCCTCAGGTTCCGCCGAGATCTTAACTCGGATGGCAGGATTCAGAGTCTGGAGTGTGGAATGATGGCGCACGGAGGGTCCACATACTGTGGATCCCTCAGTGATCTTCCGCGTGTTCAAACTGCCAGCGTGTGACTCCCCTGTCCCCCTGACCTCATTGCTCTGCTCTCGCCTCTCTGCAGCTGAGCCCGACTCATGGTAAAGTGGAAAAAAATATGCCCTCAACGTGAGATTTACTCTGGAGTGAGGATAGTTGTTACCTTCTTATCGTTGAAACGGATGTATGTGATGTGGCGACTAGTTTCTTCTCCATTAGCAGGCTTAAGGTTAAAGAAAAAAACATTGCTGACTTCTTTTTTTTTTGCCAGCCGCGAGCGCTGATTAGCGAGGTTTGTATTTCATGTTTTGCAAGTTGCATCCATTTTAAGAAAAACAAGTCATTCAAGACAGGAAATGAATACTTGCATTTAATTAAGTCTAGCCGTAGGCGGTTGTCTGTAAGGACCAGTTCTGTTCGAGAAGACAGAACAAAGAATGCACCACTGGGATTCGGACCCAGGATCTCCTGTTTAAGAGACAAGCGCTTTAACCAACTAAGCCACGGCACCCCGGGAGTATTGTCCTTTTGCAGCCACTTGGACACGCCACTCAGACACATCTGCATTCGGTGTGTGCTCCGCCTGCTCGCTGAGCAAGTTGCCACCTTTACATACAATAGCAACATCGACACCAAGAGAAAGGATGACAAATGGCTTTTATCTGGAACTTTTCATGTCCAAGGAGCTCAATGTGCTTTCTGTGTACAACAGGGCCACTGAACTCCACACTGGCCACTGAACCACAGCAGTGGCTTGCTGGCTTGACATCTCCCAAGGAAAATGTTGAAATCGCATGTGGAACAGGAAAAGGACCCTCGAGTACGAGGGAAAAAAAAGAAAAAGATCATCTGGAGCGCGCCAACCCATTTCTGGACAGCCCAGTTCTGTTCACGAGGTGGCTGAGTGGTTAAGGCGATGGCTTGTTAATCCATTGTGCTCTGCATGTATGAGTTCAAATCCCACTCTTGTCGGTTTCCATGTCTGACATGTGTGCCCGTTCGACGTTGGCCCTCCTTTTGTTTGCTCCAGTACTAGAGCCTTACATTTTCTAGCGGTGGCTGAACATGGTATAGTAGGCTAACGTCGGTATCGAGCAGTGGCAGTAACAGTATTTACGTGCCACTGCTGCCAAGTGGCTCTGGGTTGAGACCGCGTTTTCACTTACTTGCAGCACAAACGGAGAAAGCGATTTTTGACAGTCTCTCGAGAGACTGCGCTAGGTGTTTAGGGATAGACTTTGTCAGTTCCCCCTGGGATGATGGCCTCTCAAATAGTTTGTGATTCCTCTAGACGTTTATACAGTAGAAGCCTGCTTCGTGGCTTAAATCCAAGCTAAGGAAACGAGTTAGAGGTCTGATGCAGAACTGCGAATTCAATGAAGGGGAACACTACAGTACATTGCACTGTATGTGTGAGGAAAGCTGCCCCCTTCTGTTCCTTGTCGACCGAACAGAGGACTGTAAAGGATACCGCCAAGAAACTTTAGGATGCTGGTTGGAATCCAGCTCCAAAGAAGCCCCTTTGGGTGTTATGTAATCAAAAAGTAAGAACAGAGAATCTCCCTTTGATCAAAAGCGCAACAGAACTGTTTTCCGTGGAGCAGGTTTCAGACCCGTAGACCTGTTTTATTTGTAGGGCAGGGCGCATTCCCAAACGCGAATCTCCTGTTTTAGAAATGCTTTGGGCGGCGTGAAGTGAAAATAAGAAGTGGGCTCCAGATGCACATGGAAGCAATCAAGTGTTTCATCCGAGCTGTTTCAAAGACTGCTCAACAGCTTTCCTTTTACAGAGGCCCAACGATTAATGATGGGGGTGCACCCTTCAATGTGCCTTACGACTCTAGGGAGTGATTGAGACGATTCGTAGCGTGTGTTCATTTCCCTCTATTCCCCATGTTGCAGTGGTAAGATGACGTAAATTCCTGCTTCGACACGTAACGGCGTTATAATCAAGTACAGGAGCTGAGGGCTTTTGTTTTGTTTCGTTTTCTATGGCGTTCGTAAGCGCGCAAAACAAAGACAATTCCTGCGTCTAACACGAATGTAAATGCTTTTGAAAGTGCAGTGTGGTGCAGCTTGTAAAATCCTTGTCCACATTTGTGGTTTGTTGATGTTTTTTCTGTCTGCCAAAGTTGCATTTTGACATCCGGACGGGGAGACTTTATCATTTGAACGTGAAGCCAGCCTTAAACCCTCTGAGGCGTGTCTGTCTGCCGGCATGTATCTTGTGAAAGGTTTTTTTTTTAACAGAGAGCAACTTTAAAAAGGTTTCCGCAGCCACCTCGCACTCCGTGTTAGATTATAGGAGGAATGCGGCGGCGGCGAGCTCGCTGTAGTCGTGGCCGAGTAGTTAAGGCGATGGATTTGAAATCCATTGGGGACTCCCCGCTCAGGTTCGAATCCTGCCGACTACGGCGTCTGCCGCACGTCACCTTGTGCCTGTGCGGCAAAGGCGAAGTGCCGCTTCTCCTTTCCTGGTACTATAAAAATGCTACATCGCTTGGTCCTGCTTCCATGGAAAGCAGTTCTTCAGGTAATTCTACTCTCTTACCAAAGCTGTTAGGTTTCTTTCCGTGGTGAGATGGGTTGTCATGCAACGCTGCCACATAGTGCCGACAGACAAGTGTGTTGCGGGAGAAGAGAAAAGTGTTTGAAGATTTAAGAGTGTCTTAGGTGGAGCCAAAATCAAGTGTCACAAATGCAAGTGGGAAGATTTCCAATGTTTAATATGGTCAAAATAAGCGGAAGTTACCAGCTGGTCCGGCACAGTCTGCCATGCTTTTGTCATATACTGTAAAGTGGTGTGGAACTGGGTGTCGAACTGGAGCCTCACCATTTGCATATGTGAGGCTCCAGTTATACATCGAGTGTCACATTAAATGACAAAAATGAAGAGAGTTAAAGCACCTGGAGAGGTTTTCTTACAACTTTTGAGCTGACACAGTTTTGGAAAATGTTTCCTTCACGGTGCACTGAACAACATAGGCAGCCAAGAGTCTCCAAAACAAAACAGAATGGACAGATAGGAGAAAATTCCCACTCGTCCTGAAGTTCCCAAAATCCAGCACTGAGCGTAAACAAAGTGTCTAAGTAGCGTGGGAATGCTAACCCTAACCCTAGCTGGAGTTTGAGCAATCCGGCACTGAGCGTAAGAAGATGAGTCAAAGTAACGTCTAATCGGATTAGTTTCCTTAGAGCTGGTTCAGAGTTTGCTCAAGAGTTTACCTTTCACAGATGCGCAAAGAAGAATGTTGGGGGTGCACGCTTCAAGGCGCCTTACAGCTGTAGGGAGTGATTCGAGACGATTCGTGGCGTGTGCTCGTTCCCATATACCGTACGACCCGGGGTGCAGTGCTAGGATGACGTACAATACCGCTTGGGCACGTAACGGGGTTATATGCAAGTGCAGGACGTGAGGGTTTTCGTTTGTTCGTTTTGTTTTGCTCTGCTTTGCTTTGTTTTGCTTTCCATCGCGTTGGTAAGAGCGTAAATAAAAAGGCGATTCCTGTGTCTACCACTAATGTAAGAGCTATTTCAAGTGCGACGTGGTGCGGCTTTTCAAATGCTTGTGGGCATTTCTCTGTTGTTGATTCTTTTTTTGTGTGTAACAAAGTGGCATTTTCATGTCCGGACGGGGAGACTTTATCATTCCGACATGAAGCCACCCTTAAGTCCTCTGAGGCGTGTCTGTCTGCAAGGCTTGTATTTTGGAAATGTTTTTTTGAAACGGAGAACGACTTTGAAATAGGCTTCCGCCGGCGCCTCGCGATCCAGGTAAGATTGTAGCAAGAACGCAGCGGCAGTGGGGCTTGCTGTAGTCGTGGCTGAGCGGTTAAGGCAATGGACTAGAAATCCATTGGGGTCTCCCCGCACAGGTTCCAATCCTGCCGACTACGTTGTCCACTTTCAGTCGGTGTGTTTCGGCTCAAGCAAAGAAGCGCGCCTCTTTGCTGTTCCTGGTGGTTTTAAAACGCCCAATCGCTTGTACCCGCTGCCTTAGAAATAAGTTCTTCAGCGTCCGCAAATGGCATTTTGCAGCTGGAAGCAGATGTCGACGCGTTTTGCACAGAGCACCAAAAAAGCGTCTTTTTTGAAGGCCCAGGCACTGAGCATTGGTGGTTCAGTGGTAGAATTCTCGCCTGCCACGCGGGAGGCTCGGGTTCGATTCCCGGCCAATGCAGTGGCTTTTGCAGCGAGCGGCTCTATCACTTGCATCCCCTTGCAACTCACAACTGAAAACCCACTGAAGCTAAGCAGGTGTGAGCCAGGTCAGTACCTGGATGAGCTACAGGGAAAAACAAAGCTTCCAGCTGGAAGCGGTGTTAATGGTGCCGGCGGGGGGGCGCTCACCCTGAGGTCTGTGCGGGTCCCAATGCCCCAGTATAGTGACGGAGATGCTGTGTTGTAAAAGGGCGCTGTCTTTTGGATGAGATGTAAAACCGAGGTCACAGCGCTCTGTGGTCATTCAAAATGACCACCAAAACCTTTGACAAAAGCTCTTGGTAATTGATGGTCTTCAATAATGCTTCTCCTTTAGGTACATTTTAAATCAGCTGAAAAATGCTGTGAAATGGGGGGGCACTTCAGGCCAGTGTAGGATTTGGGTTACAAGAACCATGAAACTGCACGAGAAAGCCCGTACACTGATTACACGGCTTTCTATTCAAAGGAGGACAAAAGAAATTCCCTGAGTTTGATTTTTTGCAGCACAGAGAGGAGCACTGTCGTGAGGCTGGTTAGCTCAGTTGGTTAGAGCGTGGTGCTAATAACGCCAAGGTCGCGGGTTTGAGCCCTGTACGGGCCAGGTCTAGGTCCAGGTCCCTGTTTGTGAAACAGGCAAATGACTGTCTCAGGGGCCCATTCCTCATTCTCAAGACACATGTATGCAGTATGTACACCGTGCATTGAGCAATAGGGACTGAATACACCACAGGTAAGGTTAGAAGTCATTCTGAGGTGCCACATGTGAGGGATACAGCTAGGCATCCGAAATGTAGGGTTTGAGACCCTTCAGGAGTACTGCATCCTTTGAGACAGACCCGTGCATGTTAAACAAATGATCATTTCTTTCGGCATTAGGGACTAAATATACTAAACATATGATGCTAAAAAGTTATTTTCACATATATTAATGTAATAAATGATTGCTTATGCTTTAGAAACAAATCTAATTCAAATAAAAGCTTAAGTTTTGTATTTATCTTGTACCATAGAACATGATTTTCTTTGTATTTCAAGCCCACAAAGTGTCCAAATGACGCACTACATGATATAAGGAAGATTATCACATGCATATCGGTATTATCTTTCTTATGAAAATGCATTCCTTTCATTACCTTTTACTTTTTAAAATGAACTCAAATTGAGTATAATGTAATAATTTAAGTAGAATAGATTCTAATAATATAATGATCCAGTGTTTTGCACTACTTCACTGCTTCACTGCTCTATGCCATCTGGAAATAAATCCTCAGACTGCTTACTGCCCTGGGCATGTACCAATAAATTAAAGGAGCACATCTGTTTATCACTGCGTTGAAGCAGGAGACACACAGTCTCTGCAAACACATCCTAGATACAGTGTTCCAGCACCTTTGACCTCATCCAGAACGTATCATTTCTTGAAAGGGATTGCTGTCCGAATGCACATCTGAATCCCAAACAGAATCTCTAGTAAAATACGATCATTTGTGAAACAGGCAAATGACTGTCTCAGGGGCCTATTCCTCATTGTCAGACACATGTATGGAATGCTTTCACCGTGCATTGAGCAATAGGGATTAAAAACACCGCAGGTAAGGTTAGATGTCATGTTCTATGATCATTTCTTTCAGCATTAGGGACTAAATATACTAAACGTATGATGCTAAAATGTTATTTTTACATATATTAATGTAATAAATGATTGCTTATGCTTTATAAACAAATCTAATTAAAATAAAAGCTTAAGTTTTGTATTTATCTTGTACCATAGAACATGATTTGCTTTGTATTTCAAGCCCACAAAGTGTCCAAATGTTCTATGATCATTTCTTTCAGCATTAGGGACTAAATATACCAAACGTATGATGCTAAAATCCTGAAAAAAGGATGTGCTCCATCTCGTCAGTAGATTGGATTCCAAAACTGATTTGGGTCAATATACATTACCTTTGAAATTAAAGTACAGTCTACTGTAGGGAACCATCAACTTAGAAAGCATTGGCCTTCCCTGGGGGTCAGGTAGGTGCAAAAGATAAACCTTTATCCTATCTTTATCTTAAGATAAGTGGCCAAGCAGTATTTTTCCAAGTTTCACCAAGCACATCATGTTGCCATAGTAGACAAAGTTCTATAAAATGTTAAATAACTTTTAAAAAAAGCATCTTGGTCTTACAGTACTGTACAAGGTGAATTAAACTGTCCCTGGTAATAAAAAGTAATTAGAAGCATCTCAGAAACTTTATCTCTAGAAACATTAGCTGTTTTATATCATGTAATTTAGTGTGATGTTGTCAGAATTCAAGGACATTAGCACACACAGAAATTGGTTCAGTTAAATCTAAAAAACACAGCTAAACATGGGTTTAAATGTAACAGAAGTCTTACCTCTTGTCAAAAGATTTAATTCAAGAAGCGATGTAATAAATGATTGCTTATGCTTTATAAACAAATCTAATTAAAATAAAAGCTTAAGTTTTGTATTTATCTTGTACCATAGAACATGATTTTCTTTGTATTTGAAGCCCACAAAGTGTCCAAATGATGCACTACATGATATAAGGAAGATTATCACATGCATATCGGTATTATCTTTCTTATGAAAATGCATTCCTTTCATTACCTTTTACTTTTTAAAATGAACTCAAATTGTGTATAATGTAATAATTTAAGTAGAATAGATTCAGGTAGGAAATATAGAGTCATGATGTTTATGGCTGACATCATTTCACATGGGTGAATTTTAAGCTAAGAAATAAAAACATTTACAATGAAGATACCATTGCTTAATTTTAAATGCCTTTAAAAAATAAATACCTCCTGAGAATAATTTGCCACTCCCAGATCCTTGGTAAGGTACTGTTTGAATCCAATCAGGAGAGGAGCATCCAGGGAGTGCTTTCTATAGAGTCCAGCTTGGGCCACTCTCTTCCGGCCTGCTGATACTTTTTAACTACTCAGGGCCTGTAAGGATATAAAACACCGGTTTAAACATTTTATACCTATAAGACAAATTAGAATTTTAGTAAAAAATAGATACATCTGAAAAATAAAAAGTCTTACTGCTGATAGAGTTCTTCAGAGCTCACATCTTCCCCTTCCTTATCCGCTTCTGTTTCAGTTTCTAGAGCAGCCTCTGGCATCTCTTCCTCCTGGACTGCGGCCTCTTGCTCAGGGCCGCTGGAATGCAGGTAGATTCTTTTCAACATGCTTTTACATAATATGTTGTAACAATGATTTCAAAAAGAAACTACAGAAGCCTTACAGATTAAAAATATCTCACCTTGCCAATGTGTCTTCAGGCTTCCCATGTACAAAAAGGCCCAAGGACTCTAGCAGTCTTACAACCACTATCCTGTTTGCCTCACCAGACACGATCTCTATTCTGTGGTAATCCACGATGACCCCGTTCTTCAGGTGATTCATCATGTCCTCCCTCGCCTGTTGAGAGGCCATCCTGATGTTTTCTGCCGTGGCGTGCTTCATACACGCCCTCTTCAAGTGAGCAGGAAGCTGATCAAGAGTATTCAGGCACATCTTGCACACCAGGGGAATCCTCGCGGGTTTCCTTTGAAAATAAATAATACCATCTGTGTATAGAAACAAGCTAAGACTGATTTCTTAAATTATCCTTAATTTTCTCTCTCATAGTTTGAGCATAATGATTTTATTGCATTTATATAAGAATTGCTCATTGCTCCTAAATAAATAATGGTTTCATAAAAAAGTGAACACTTGGTCTCAGTCACAGACTTTCCAATAGAAGCCATTGTGGAGTTCAGCAACTGCAGGTCCTAGAAGTGGGGAAGGAATTTTAAAAGAGAAATTGAATTACAATACAGAAGGAATGGCTGAGGGATCACTGAAATATATATATACAAATTCCAAAGACTGAGTCCATATAGAAACAACTACCTTTCATTTTCAGTATAAGAAAAAAAAAACATTATCTTCCAAAGCATCATAAAATTGTCCCTTCTTCCAGACTCTACTTCTCTCTTGTAGTAGTATAGCAGACCTTTCCAGGTGAGCAGATCACAGAGTCCGAAATGAGCTTCCTCCATCAAGCAAAGTACCTGAACATGACTCTGTCTTCATAAAAGCGCCCCTGTAATAAAGAAATTAAATCCGAAATCAAGAGGGCAGTTGCCTACTGAAATACAAGAAGTCATCAATTTTAACCTAGCAACACATTAAAAGCTGCATCTATACAAGTACGATTCTAGAAATGCTCACCAGATTACGTTTTAAGAAGGAACTGCGCCTCAGGTTCCGCCGAGATCTTAACTCGGATGGCAGGATTCAGAGTCCGGAGTGCGGACTGATGGCGCACGGAGGGTCCATATACTGTGGATCCCTCAGTGATCTTCCGCGTATTCAAACCGCCAGCGTGTGACTCCCCTGTCCCCGTGACCTCATTGCTCTGCTCTCTCCTCTGTGCAGCTGAGCCCGACTCACGGTAAAATGGAAAAAAATATGCCCTCGACGTGAGATTTATTCTGGAGCGAGCCAGTGTTGCGCATAGCTGCCTTCAAAGCAGTTAACCCAGGTTCGATTCCCGGCCAACGCAGTTACGAATGTTTTCAAATGCTGTCATGAGCCTTGGATTGTGACTAGCAAAGCGAAGCCTTTTGAAAGAGCTAAAGCACTGCAAAACGGAATTGAAGGAGAATCTTACAGGGGATTCTGAGCAGAGTCTGCATACATGCAGTCAGATAAAGGTGCTGAAAGCTTGAGCTACTCTCAATGTCATGCTGCCCTTCCCCGGAGTAAATCTGTTACATTGTAAGAATGCTTCTGGCAGGTTCAAAAAGAGACCCTTGTTAATTGGAGAAATCAATGATTTCGAATGAATTCTGTATGCGTTAAAAGACAGCTATACACAGAAAACATGCAGGACACTGCTCATGATGTTTCCCGAGCAGAAACACAGTGCGTTTTTCCAAGCCATTTGACAAAGCCCACCCACTGAAAACTGCAGCAGATCGTGTAAAGACGTTCAACTTTGTAACTACTGCACGCACAGGAAGCAGAATAAATTCCTCTTTTCAAACTGTCAAAGGTTTGCTTTGCGAACGCTGCAGGACATCGCACAATCTCTTTTGAATGGGGACAAACGATTTCTTATGGGGCGCAGTAAGTACAGACGTTTAAAATGCTCCACTCATGCCGACGATGCAGCATGAAGAAGCGCAACCTAACGTTTGACAGACAAAAGCCAGGCGCCGCTACGAGCAATATGAAATCATACTGACAAGCACACGGCGTTTCGCGCTGACACAAAAGTAATCTCGACAGACGCTGTTCTCTGCATAAAGCTGAAAGAGCGTTTCTGTTGACACGTAACAAGTTCGTTTCTTTCTACCATGATATCACCGTGACCAAATCTGTCTTTAAACACCTTGCTCAGTCTCTGACGAGACTGTCAAAAATTGCTTTCGCCGATTGTATTGCAAACCGGCGGAAGCGGGGTATTGGGAAAAGTTTTCAACTAGCAATAATCACGCCTCGGCTAACCCTCACAGGCTACGATACTGCCACTGCGCAAAGCTGACGGTTGCCAGGCAACCGCGGGGATCCTATGGAAATCGTTATCGATCGTGTCATGGCATGTCGTTGCTATAACGCTTCATATTTGTCGTCTTCTTCTTCTTCTAGCTTGAGGTTTTGAAGAATTTCATGACAGACAAGGGCTCCGTTGGGAACAAAGGGCGTTGTGAGAAAACCGTTGCTTATTTTCAGCAGCAGAAATACAACCCTTTAAATACAAGATGACAGAACAATGACGAAGGGCATGCCGGGAGGAACTCATGCACTACAGAGGAAAGGGGGCGGGCACGTACAGTTCACATTCAAGCCACAAGTACTCCTCTTGGATGTTGCACAAACAAATCCTAACGTCTTGAAAGCATTGCAGCATGTTTGTGTCCCACTTCCCGTGGCTGCGGGACGACTGACACGAACGGACAAACACAATCTGTGGCGTTTAGCGTGACATAGTCTTGCAGGCATCGTGCTGTCTCACTGCAATATTATACCGCTGGAGGAAACAGTCCATCTGGCCATGAAACTCATTTGAACGTCTAGCTACAGCAACTAACAATATCATGATTTATTCAGGATGTGTGGAATCAGCACGTCCCGGAGACAGCTTCCGAAATCGTGAGCATTCTCTGGTGGTAGGGGCGTTCAAGATGGCGCTCAGGTGGGAGGTAAAGTTTAGTGGTTGGGGAGTTTTTTTGAGTTTTTCATGACCTGAATGTTAATTTTTGCTTTTTTTGACTACAGAAAAATAAGGACTTAACACTAGTTGTTTAAACTTCAGTTATAATTGAAAGAAAAAAAACGATTTTTTTTTAGGTTTAAAAAGTCCGATATGAGTAACACTGGGAAAAGAAAAGAGAGTGCTGGGTCTTCGAAGGAGAACTCTAAGATACCTCAATCGTATATGTATAGCACTACAAAAAAATCGATGGCAACTAAAGGGAAAAGTGAAGCAGCTACAGGGGCAGCAAGAGGGCGGAGGCGCCGCGCGCCCGGCCGAAGTGTTGGACCGGTGCGCTTTACGTGCTGAAATAAACACGCGACAGCCCCGAAATGTTTCCAGAGTGCTGTGCACTGAAGACTTGCCTGGTGCTCCTCCATGCAGATTCTTTGTCCTCCTCCAGTGTGGGACGAGCCAACACAAGGGAGCGCATTCGCCAACATCCAGGCACGCAATGCGATTTGGAAAGCAGCTCCTTTCCAAAGAGTTGCACACGAACGATCCTTCAGTCCCGCTCGGGGGGCACGGAGCCCCCGCCACACACAGCTTCAAGTAGCGAGTCAGGCGCCAGGGCTTTCGCTTACGGCCACACCACCCTGAACACGCCCGATCTCGTTTGATCTTGGAAGCTAAGCAGGGTCGGGCCTGGTTAGTACTTGGATGGGAGACCGCCTGGGAATACCAGGTGCTATAAGCTCTTGCTCTCCCGGCCAGCAGGGGTCGCCGTTGGTGCCGTAGGCTTTGGGAGGAAAACCTGCAGGATGGAAAGGTGATCTATAGCCTCATCTCTAGAGATGTTTTGTTGCTGTGGCATGTGTGTGACCCATATTCAAAAAAAAAAAACCCGTCTGTAAAACGAATATCGAAGCTGCCTCTAAATCTGCAAATGAAGATGAGTCGATAAACCACTCGTTTTTCGTATAACTAGACATATATTCATTTGTTACCGATTTCATTCATTGAGCACGGATACAATAGAGGTACAGCCATTCACTGTTTGACATGTCTGCACTGGTACAGAACCGAGCAATCAGAAAACGGGTGAAACTGTCTTTAGACTCAGCATACAGTACCGAGGCCCCCCATGACCAAATAAAGGCTAACCTCGATAATCAGCCTAAAGAACGCAGACTACAGCAAAACGACTGACTTTGAAAAGGGAATGAACGTCCGGAAGGAGTAGTGGAACTAGCTTGAGATGCTTCTCCGGACCCCTAACTAAAAGCCAGCGAGAACCAGCAGCGGCGTCCACTCCTGTCGAACCGGGATCCTTCCGCAGCCACGCAGCTCGTGGTGTCCTAACCCTCCCGTATCTGATTTTGGACCAAGCACATCAGGGGAGAGCGCGAACGCAGTCCCCCACTTCTAGAAATTATGCAGTCGAGATTCCCACATTTGGGGAATTCGCAGGGGTCAACACAGCCGGAGTGCAATGGCCGAGCCTCGCCCTGGGTGAACCTCCTTCTTGATCAAGGTATCTCCCCTGCCAGGTAAGTATGAGTTAAACAGGCCCCTGCAAGCGGCCCGCACCCACAGCACAAATCGCGCAGCCTAGGCCACCTCCTCGCCCCGCACGCCACCGCCTCCTGCTGGGCCCACTCTTTCACACACTCACACGCCACACTAACACTCAAAAGTGTGGGCAAAACGAGAAAACGAGCGCGCCGTTTCCTACACATCTGCAGTCGCCGTTGCGCATTCGCAGCATGTCCCGGGATGCAATTCGGCCTCATTTGCATAACTCCAGACCGGCAGATCGCCACGCAAGCTCGCGACGTGCGCCTGCCACACACCGAACAAACCTTTTCAGCAATTTCCAAAAAACGGGCCTGCTCGCCTGCCCACAAGGCTCCGTCTCTTACCTGCTCTCCAGAGCCTGCTGCCTTCTGTGCTTTTCTCTCGGCACCGCTGCAGTGCACACAACTCCTGCAGCGGGAGGGGGGGAGAAAGTTCCCGCGCTCCGCCGCAGGGAAGGCTCGCTCCGTGCGCACACGTCCTTTCGATGCCAGTCCAACAAGTGCTCCGCATTAGCTGCGTCGGGGCTCCGGCGTGTCGCACCTCACCTCACCTCGCACTGCCCCCTCCTTGAATGTCTGCCGCTGGGCATGCCCCGCTCTCCTCCGCCTTATCTTATCGCGTGTGAGCACCGACAATGGCCACAATGCCGGGGAATGGCACCTGTAAAGTGTTAATTGGGGCACAGGAACAGCCCGTCTCGTCTCGGGGGGGCCGGCTTCAGAGACAATACAGCAAACACAGCGGGGCGGGGGAAGAAGACGACACCACACATGCGGGTACATTCAGCTCCGGCGGGAACGAGACATTTGTGGGTCTTTTCAAGTGCCGAGAGCCGAGCAATCCTTCACTTGTATCGTTTCTCCCCGGTGACTAGATCTGGCCCTGCGACTCTCGACTGGGCTCACCCCCGGGGCAGCCCAGCAGGTGTGAGCCTGGCCGGCACCCGGATGGGAGATTCCACCCCGGAAAAGCTCCGGTTGCTGCTGCTCCTGCAAGAGGTGTGACTGGGACCAGTAGGGAGTGCTCACCCTGCGGGCTGTGTGGCTCTCTTACGCCCCAGCCTCCTGATGGCGACACTCTGCTGCACAAACAGGCGCCGTCCTTCGGGGGAGGCGTCAAACCGAGGTCCCGACCCTCCTTGGCCATTAGGAAACCCCAGGGCGTCTCTCAAAAAGAGACGCCGGGGGTGTCCCTCTGGTGTTAGTGCTCCCCTTTACCCATCAGTCGGGGTCTCCTCCTAATCCCCGTCTCACCTGTAACAATCAATGACGAGGCCCCCCTGTCCGTGAGATTTAGTACTCGCGCAAGAGACCGGGGGCAGAGCGCGAACGCGGTCCCCCGCCCCCCACAAAGTGCGCGCTCCGGGTTCCCTCTCGGGGCCCTGCAACACAGCGGAAGGGCAGCGAGAAGGAGCCTCTTGCTCTGACGCCGCAAGGCCACAAGAGGGCGGAGGCGCCGCGCGCCCGGCCGACGTGTTGGACCGGTGCGCTTTACGTGCTGAAATAAACACGCGAAAGCCCCGAAATGTTTCCAGAGTGCTGTGCACTGGAGGTTTTTGTCTGGTGAAGACTTGCCTGGTGCTCCTCCGTGCAGATTGTTTGTCCTCCTCCAGTGCGGGACGAGCCAACACAAGGGAGCGCATTCGCCAACATCCAGGCACGCAATGCGATTTGGAAAGCAGCTCCTTTCCAAAGAGTGGCACACGAACGATCCTTCAGTCCCGCTCGGGGAGCACGGAACCCCCGCCACACACAGCTTCAAGTAGCGAGTCAGGCGCCGGGACTTTCGCTTACGGCCACACCACCCTGAACACGCCCGATCTCGTCTGATCTCGGAAGCTTGAGATGCTTCTCCGGACCCCTAACTAAAAGCCAGCGAGAACCAGCAGCGGCGTCCACTCCTGTCGAACCGGGATCCTTCCGCAGCCATGCAGCTCGTGGTGTCCTAACCTTCCTGTATCTGATTTTGGACCAAGCACATCAGGGGAAAGCGCGAACGCAGTCCCCCACTACCAGAAATTATGCAGTCGAGATTCCCACATTTGGGGAATTCGCAGGGGTCAGCACAGCCGGAGTGCAATGGCCGAGCCTCGCCCTGGGTGAACCTCCTTCTTGATCAAGGTATCTCCCCTGCCAGGTAAGTATGAGTTAAACAGGCCCCTGCAAGCGGCCCGCACCCACAGCACAAATCGCGCAGCCTAGGCCACCTCCTCGCCCCGCACGCCACCGCCTCCTGCTGGGCCCACTCTTTCACACACTCACACGCCACACTAACACTCAAAAGTGTGGGCAAAACGAGAAAACGAGCGCGCCGTTTCCTACACATCTGCAGTCGCCGTTGCGCATTCGCAGCATGTCCCGGGATGCAATTCGGCCTCATTTGCATAACTCCAGACCGGCAGATCGCCACGCAAGCTCGCGACGTGCGCCTGCCACACACCGAACAAACCTTTTCAGCAATTTCCAAAAAACGGGCCTGCTCGCCTGCCCACAAGGCTCCGTCTCTTACCTGTTCTCCAGAGCCTGCTGCCTTCTGTGCTTTTCTCTCGGCACCGCTGCAGTGCACACAACTCCTGCAGCGGGAGGGGGGGAGAAAGTTCCCGCGCTCCGCCGCAGGGAAGGCTCGCTCCGTGCGCACACGTCCTTTCGATGCCAGTCCAACAAGTGCTCCGCATTAGCTGCGTCGGGGCTCCGGCGTGTCGCACCTCACCTCACCTCGCACTGCCCCCTCCTTGAATGTCTGCCGCTGGGCATGCCCCGCTCTCCTCCGCCTTATCTTATCGCGTGTGAGCACCGACAATGGCCACAATGCCGGGGAATGGCACCTGTAAAGTGTTAATTGGGGCACAGGAACAGCCCGTCTCGTCTCGGGGGGGCCGGCTTCAGAGACAATACAGCAAACACAGCGGGGCGGGGGAAGAAGACGACACCACACATGCGGGTACATTCAGCTCCGGCGGGAACGAGACATTTGTCGGTCTTTTCAAGTGCCGAGAGCCGAGCAATCCTTCACTTGTATCGTTTCTCCCCGGTGACTAGATCTGGCCCTGCGACTCTCGACTGGGCTCACCCCCGGGGCAGCCCAGCAGGTGTGAGCCTGGCCGGCACCCGGATGGGAGATTCCACCCCGGAAAAGCTCCGGTTGCTGCTGCTCCTGCAAGAGGTGTGACTGGGACCAGTAGGGAGCGCTCACCCTGCGGGCTGTGTGGCTCTCTTACGCCCCAGCCTCCTGATGGCGACACTCTGCTGCACAAACAGGCGCCGTCCTTCGGGGGAGGCGTCAAACCGAGGTCCCGACCCTCCTTGGCCATTAGGAAACCCCAGGGCGTCTCTCAAAAAGAGACGCCGGGGGTGTCCCTCTGGTGTTAGTGCTCCCCTTTACCCATCAGTCGGGGTCTCCTCCTAATCCCCGTCTCACCTGTAACAATCAATGACGAGGCCCCCCTGTCCGTGAGATTTAGTACTCGCGCAAGAGACCGGGGGCAGAGCGCGAACGCGGTCCCCCGCCCCCCACAAAGTGCGCGCTCCGGGTTCCCTCTCGGGGCCCTGCAACACAGCGGAAGGGCAGCGAGAAGGAGCCTCTTGCTCTGACGCCGCAAGGCCACAAGAGGGCGGAGGCGCCGCGCGCCCGGCCGACGTGTTGGACCGGTGCGCTTTACGTGCTGAAATAAACACGCGAAAGCCCCGAAATGTTTCCAGAGTGCTGTGCACTGGAGGTTTTTGTCTGGTGAAGACTTGCCTGGTGCTCCTCCGTGCAGATTGTTTGTCCTCCTCCAGTGCGGGACGAGCCAACACAAGGGAGCGCATTCGCCAACATCCAGGCACGCAATGCGATTTGGAAAGCAGCTCCTTTCCAAAGAGTGGCACACGAACGATCCTTCAGTCCCGCTCGGGGAGCACGGAACCCCCGCCACACACAGCTTCAAGTAGCGAGTCAGGCGCCGGGACTTTCGCTTACGGCCACACCACCCTGAACACGCCCGATCTCGTCTGATCTCGGAAGCTTGAGATGCTTCTCCGGACCCCTAACTAAAAGCCAGCGAGAACCAGCAGCGGCGTCCACTCCTGTCGAACCGGGATCCTTCCGCAGCCATGCAGCTCGTGGTGTCCTAACCTTCCTGTATCTGATTTTGGACCAAGCACATCAGGGGAAAGCGCGAACGCAGTCCCCCACTACCAGAAATTATGCAGTCGAGATTCCCACATTTGGGGAATTCGCAGGGGTCAGCACAGCCGGAGTGCAATGGCCGAGCCTCGCCCTGGGTGAACCTCCTTCTTGATCAAGGTATCTCCCCTGCCAGGTAAGTATGAGTTAAACAGGCCCCTGCAAGCGGCCCGCACCCACAGCACAAATCGCGCAGCCTAGGCCACCTCCTCGCCCCGCACGCCACCGCCTCCTGCTGGGCCCACTCTTTCACACACTCACACGCCACACTAACACTCAAAAGTGTGGGCAAAACGAGAAAACGAGCGCGCCGTTTCCTACACATCTGCAGTCGCCGTTGCGCATTCGCAGCATGTCCCGGGATGCAATTCGGCCTCATTTGCATAACTCCAGACCGGCAGATCGCCACGCAAGCTCGAGACGTGCGCCTGCCACACACCGAACAAACCTTTTCAGCAATTTCCAAAAAACGGGCCTGCTCGCCTGCCCACAAGGCTCCGTCTCTTACCTGTTCTCCAGAGCCTGCTGCCTTCTGTGCTTTTCTCTCGGCACCGCTGCAGTGCACACAACTCCTGCAGCGGGAGGGGGGGAGAAAGTTCCCGCGCTCCGCCGCAGGGAAGGCTCGCTCCGTGCGCACACGTCCTTTCGATGCCAGTCCAACAAGTGCTCCGCATTAGCTGCGTCGGGGCTCCGGCGTGTCGCACCTCACCTCACCTCGCACTGCCCCCTCCTTGAATGTCTGCCGCTGGGCATGCCCCGCTCTCCTCCGCCTTATCTTATCGCGTGTGAGCACCGACAATGGCCACAATGCCGGGGAATGGCACCTGTAAAGTGTTAATTGGGGCACAGGAACAGCCCGTCTCGTCTCGGGGGGGCCGGCTTCAGAGACAATACAGCAAACACAGCGGGGCGGGGGAAGAAGACGACACCACACATGCGGGTACATTCAGCTCCGGCGGGAACGAGACATTTGTCGGTCTTTTCAAGTGCCGAGAGCCGAGCAATCCTTCACTTGTATCGTTTCTCCCCGGTGACTAGATCTGGCCCTGCGACTCTCGACTGGGCTCACCCCCGGGGCAGCCCAGCAGGTGTGAGCCTGGCCGGCACCCGGATGGGAGATTCCACCCCGGAAAAGCTCCGGTTGCTGCTGCTCCTGCAAGAGGTGTGACTGGGACCAGTAGGGAGCGCTCACCCTGCGGGCTGTGTGGCTCTCTTACGCCCCAGCCTCCTGATGGCGACACTCTGCTGCACAAACAGGCGCCGTCCTTCGGGGGAGGCGTCAAACCGAGGTCCCGACCCTCCTTGGCCATTAGGAAACCCCAGGGCGTCTCTCAAAAAGAGACGCCGGGGGTGTCCCTCTGGTGTTAGTGCTCCCCTTTACCCATCAGTCGGGGTCTCCTCCTAATCCCCGTCTCACCTGTAACAATCAATGACGAGGCCCCCCTGTCCGTGAGATTTAGTACTCGCGCAAGAGACCGGGGGCAGAGCGCGAACGCGGTCCCCCGCCCCCCACAAAGTGCGCGCTCCAGGTTCCCTCTCGGGGCCCTGCAACACAGCGGAAGGGCAGCGAGAAGGAGCCTCTTGCTCTGACGCCGCAAGGCCACAAGAGGGCGGAGGCGCCGCGCGCCCGGCCGACGTGTTGGACCGGTGCAATTTACGTGCTGAAATAAACACGCGAAAGCCCCGAAATGTTTCCAGAGTGCTGTGCACTGGAGGTTTTTGTCTGGTGAAGACTTGCCTGGTGCTCCTCCGTGCAGATTGTTTGTCCTCCTCCAGTGCGGGACGAGCCAACACAAGGGAGCGCATTCGCCAACATCCAGGCACGCAATGCGATTTGGAAAGCAGCTCCTTTCCAAAGAGTTGCACACGAACGATCCTTCAGTCCCGCTCGGGGGGCACGGAACCCCCGCCACACACAGCTTCAAGTAGCGAGTCAGGCGCCGGGGCTTTCGCTTACGGCCACACCACCCTGAACATGCCCGATCTCGTCTGATCTCGGAAGCTAAGCAGCGTCGGGCCTGGTTAGTACTTGGATGGGAGACTGCCTGGGAATACCAGGTGCTGTAAGCTTTTGCTCTCCCGGCCAGCAGGGGTCGCCGTTGGTGCCGTAGGCTTTGGGAGGAAAACCTGCAGGATGGAAAGGTGATCTATAGCCTCATCTCTAGAGATGTTTTGTTGCTGTGGCATGTGTGTGACCCATATTCAAAAAAAAACCCCGTCTGTAAAACGAATATCGAAGCTGCCTCTAAATCTGCAAATGAAGATGAGTCGATAAACCACTCGTTTTTCGTATAACTAGACATATATTCATTTGTTACCGATTTCATTCATTGAGCACGGATACAATAGAGGTACAGCCATTCACTGTTTGACATGTCTGCACTGGTACAGAACCGAGCAATCAGAAAACGGGTGAAACTGTCTTTAGACTCAGCATACAGTACCGAGGCCCCCCATGACCAAATAAAGGCTAACCTCGATAATCAGCCTAAAGAACGCAGACTACAGCAAAACGACTGACTTTGAAAAGGGAATGAACGTCCGGAAAGAGTAGTGGAACTAGCTTGAGATGCTTCTCCGGACCCCTAACTAAAAGCCAGCGAGAACCAGCAGCGGCGTCCACTCCTGTCGAACCGGGATCCTTCCGCAGCCACGCAGCTCGTGGTGTCCTAACCCTCCCGTATCTGATTTTGGACCAAGCACATCAGGGGAGAGCGCGAACGCAGTCCCCCACTACCAGAAATTATGCAGTCGAGATTCCCACATTTGGGGAATTCGCAGGGGTCAGCACAGCCGGAGTGCAATGGCCGAGCCTCGCCCTGGGTGAACCTCCTTCTTGATCAAGGTATCTCCCCTGCCAGGTAAGTATGAGTTAAACAGGCCCCTGCAAGCGGCCCGCACCCACAGCACAAATCGCGCAGCCTAGGCCACCTCCTCGCCCCGCACGCCACCGCCTCCTGCTGGGCCCACTCTTTCACACACTCACACGCCACACTAACACTCAAAAGTGTGGGCAAAACGAGAAAACGAGCGCGCCGTTTCCTACACATCTGCAGTCGCCGTTGCGCATTCGCAGCATGTCCCGGGATGCAATTCGGCCTCATTTGCATAACTCCAGACCGGCAGATCGCCACGCAAGCTCGCGACGTGCGCCTGCCACACACCGAACAAACCTTTTCAGCAATTTCCAAAAAACGGGCCTGCTCGCCTGCCCACAAGGCTCCGTCTCTTACCTGCTCTCCAGAGCCTGCTGCCTTCTGTGCTTTTCTCTTGGCACCGCTGCAGTGCACACAACTCCTGCAGCGGGAGGGGGGGAGAAAGTTCCCGCGCCCCGCCGCAGGGAAGGCTCGCTCCGTGCGCACACGTCCTTTCGATGCCAGTCCAACAAGTGCTCCGCATTAGCTGCGTCGGGGCTCCGGCGTGTCGCACCTCACCTCACCTCGCACTGCCCCCTCCTTGAATGTCTGCCCCTGGGCATGCCCCGCTCTCCTCCGCCTTATCTTACCGCGTGTGAGCACCGACAATGGCCACAATGCCGGGGAATGGCACCTGTAAAGTGTTAATTGGGGCACAGGAACAGCCCGTCTCGTCTCGGGGGGGCCGGCTTCAGAGACAATACAGCAAACACAGCGGGGCGGGGGAAGAAGACGACACCACACATGCGGGTACATTCAGCTCCGGCGGGAACGAGACATTTGTCGGTCTTTTCAAGTGCCGAGAGCCGAGCAATCCTTCACTTGTATCGTTTCTCCCCGGTGACTAGATCTGGCCCTGCGACTCTCGACTGGGCTCACCCCCGGGGCAGCCCAGCAGGTGTGAGCCTGGCCGGCACCCGGATGGGAGATTCCACCCCGGAAAAGCTCCGGTTGCTGCTGCTCCTGCAAGAGGTGTGACTGGGACCAGTAGGGAGCGCTCACCCTGCGGGCTGTGTGGCTCTCTTACGCCCCAGCCTCCTGATGGCGACACTCTGCTGCACAAACAGGCGCCGTCCTTCGGGGGAGGCGTCAAACCGAGGTCCCGACCCTCCTTGGCCATTAGGAAACCCCAGGGCGTCTCTCAAAAAGAGACGCCGGGGGTGTCCCTCTGGTGTTAGTGCTCCCCTTTACCCATCAGTCGGGGTCTCCTCCTAATCCCCGTCTCACCTGTAACAATCAATGACGAGGCCCCCCTGTCCGTGAGATTTAGTACTCGCGCAAGAGACCGGGGGCAGAGCGCGAACGCGGTCCCCCGCCCCCCACAAAGTGCGCGCTCCGGGTTCCCTCTCGGGGCCCTGCAACACAGCGGAAGGGCAGCGAGAAGGAGCCTCTTGCTCTGACGGCGCAAGGCCACAAGAGGGCGGAGGCGCCGCGCGCCCGGCCGACGTGTTGGACCGGTGCGCTTTTTAAGTGCTGAAATAAACACGCGAAAGCCCCGAAATGTTTCCAGAGTGCTGTGCACTGGAGGTTTTTGTCTGGTGAAGACTTGCCTGGTGCTCCTCCGTGCAGATTGTTTGTCCTCCTCCAGTGCGGGACGAGCCAACACAAGGGAGCGCATTCGCCAACATCCAGGCACGCAATGCGATTTGGAAAGCAGCTCCTTTCCAAAGAGTTGCACACGAACGATCCTTCAGTCCCGCTCGGGGGGCACGGAGCCCCCGCCACACACAGCTTCAAGTAGCGAGTCAGGCGCTGGGGCTTTCGCTTACGGCCACACCACCCTGAACAAGCCTGATCTCGTCTGATCTCGGAAGCTAAGCAGGGTCGGGCCTGGTTAGTACTTGGATGGGAGTCCGCCTGGGAATACCAGGTGCTGTAAGCTTTTGCTCTCCCGGCCAGCAGGGGTCGCCGTTGGTGCCGTAGGCTTTGGGAGGAAAACCTGCAGGATGGAAAGGTGATCTATAGCCTCATCTCTAGAGATGTTTTGTTGCTGTGGCATGTGTGTGACCCATATTCAAAAAAAAAAAACCCGTCTGTAAAACGAATATCGAAGCTGCCTCTAAATCTGCAAATGAAGATGAGTCGATAAACCACTCGTTTTTCGTATAACTAGACATATATTCATTTGTTACCGATTTCATTCATTGAGCACGGATACAATAGAGGTACAGCCATTCACTGTTTGACATGTCTGCACTGGTACAGAACCGAGCAATCAGAAAACGGGTGAAACTGTCTTTAGACTCAGCATACAGTACCGAGGCCCCCCATGACCAAATAAAGGCTAACCTCGATAATCAGCCTAAAGAACGCAGACTACAGCAAAACGACTGACTTTGAAAAGGGAATGAACGTCCGGAAGGAGTAGTGGAACTAGCTTGAGATGCTTCTCCGGACCCCTAACTAAAAGCCAGCGAGAACCAGCAGCGGCGTCCACTCCTGTCGAACCGGGATCCTTCCGCAGCCACGCAGCTCGTGGTGTCCTAACCCTCCCGTATCTGATTTTGGACCAAGCACATCAGGGGAGAGCGCGAACGCAGTCCCCCACTACCAGAAATTATGCAGTCGAGATTCCCTCATTTGGGGAATTCGCAGGGGTCAGCACAGCCGGAGTGCAATGGCCGAGCCTCGCCCTGGGTGAACCTCCTTCTTGATCAAGGTATCTTCCCTGCCAGGTAAGTATGAGTTAAACAGGCCCCTGCAAGCGGCCCGCACCCACAGCACAAATCGCACAGCCTAGGCCACCTCCTCGCCCCGCACGCCACCGCCTCCTGCTGGGCCCACTCTTTCACACACTCACACGCCACACTAACACTCAAAAGTGTGGGCAAAACGAGAAAACGAGCGCGCCGTTTCCTACACATCTGCAGTCGCCGTTGCGCATTCGCAGCATGTCCCGGGATGCAATTCGGCCTCATTTGCATAACTCCAGACCGGCAGATCGCCACGCAAGCTCGCGACGTGCGCCTGCCACACACCGAACAAACCTTTTCAGCAATTTCCAAAAAACGGGCCTGCTCGCCTGCCCACAAGGCTCCGTCTCTTACCTGCTCTCCAGAGCCTGCTGCCTTCTGTGCTTTTCTCTCGGCACCGCTGCAGTGCACACAACTCCTGCAGCGGGAGGGGGGGAGAAAGATCCCGCGCTCCGCAGCAGGGAAGGCTCGCTCCGTGCGCACACGTCCTTTCGATGCCAGTCCAACAAGTGCTCCGCATTAGCTGCGTCGGGGCTCCGGCGTGTCGCACCTCACCTCACCTCGCACTGCCCCCTCCTTGAATGTCTGCCGCTGGGCATGCCCCGCTCTCCTCCGCCTTATCTTATCGCGTGTGAGCACCGACAATGGCCACAATGCCGGGGAATGGCACCTGTAAAGTGTTAATTGGGGCACAGGAACAGCCCGTCTCGTCTCGGGGGGGCCGGCTTCAGAGACAATACAGCAAACACAGCGGGGCGGGGGAAGAAGACGACACCACACATGCGGGTACATTCAGCTCCGGCGGGAACGAGACATTTGTCGGTCTTTTCAAGTGCCGAGAGCCGAGCAATCCTTCACTTGTATCGTTTCTCCCCGGTGACTAGATCTGGCCCTGCGACTCTCGACTGGGCTCACCCCCGGGGCAGCCCAGCAGGTGTGAGCCTGGCCGGCATCCGGATGGGAGATTCCACCCCGGAAAAGCTCCGGTTGCTGCTGCTCCTGCAAGAGGTGTGACTGGGACCAGTAGGGGGCGCTCACCCTGCGGGCTGTGTGGCTCTCTTACGCCCCAGCCTCCTGATGGCGACACTCTGCTGCACAAACAGGCGCCGTCCTTCGGGGGAGGCGTCAAACCGAGGTCCCGACCCTCCTTGGCCTTTAGGAAACCCCAGGGCGTCTCTCAAAAAGAGACGCCGGGGGTGTCCCTCTGGTGTTAGTGCTCCGCTTTACCCATCAGTCGGGGTCTCCTCCTAATCCCCGTCTCACCTGTAACAATCAATGACGAGGCCCCCCTGTCCGTGAGATTTAGTACTCGCGCAAGAGACCGGGGGCAGAGCGCGAACGCGGTCCCCCGCCCCCCACAAAGTGCGCGCTCCGGGTTCCCTCTCGGGGCCCTGCAACACAGCGGAAGGGCAGCGAGAAGGAGCCTCTTGCTCTGACGCCGCAAGGCCACAAGAGGGCGGAGGCGCCGCGCGCCCGGCCAACGTGTTGGACCGGTGCGCTTTACGTGCTGAAATAAACACGCGAAAGTCCCGAAATGTTTCCAGAGTGCTGTGCACTGGAGGTTTTTGTCTGGTGAAGACTTGCCTGGTGCTCCTCCGTGCAGATTGTTTGTCCTCCTCCAGTGCGGGACGAGCCAACACAAGGGAGCGCATTCGCCAACATCCAGGCACGCAATGCGATTTGGAAAGCAGCTCCTTTCCAAAGAGTTGCACACGAACGATCCTTCAGTCCCGCTCGGGGGGCACGGAACCCCCGCCACACACAGCTTCAAGTAGCGAGTCAGGCGCCAGGGCTTTCGCTTACGGCCACACCACCCTGAAAACGCCCGATCTCGTCTGATCTCGGAAGCTAAGCAGCGTCGGGCCTGGTTATTACTTGGATGGGAGACTGCCTGGGAATACCAGGTGCTGTAAGCTTTTGCTCTCCCGGCCAGCAGGGGTCGCCGTTGGTGCCGTAGGCTTTGGGAGGAAAACCTGCAGGATGGAAAGGTGATCTATAGCCTCATCTCTAGAGATGTTTTGTTGCTGTGGCATGTGTGTGACCCATATTAAAAAAAAAAAAACCCGTCTGTAAAACGAATATCGAAGCTGCCTCTAAATCTGCAAATGAAGATGAGTCGATAATCTTCTGGCCCGTACGGGGCTCGAACCCGTGACCTTGGCGTTATTAGCACCACGCTCTAACCAACTGAGCTAACCGGCCTCACGACAATACTCCTCTCTGTGCTGCAAAAAATCAAACTCAGGGAATTTCTTTTGCCCTCCTTTGAATAGAAAGCCTTGTAATTCAGTGTACGGGCTTTCTCGTGCAGTTTCATGGTTCTTGTAACCCAAATCCTGCATTGGCCTGAAGTGCCCCCCCATTTCACAGCATTTTTCAGCTGATTTAAAATGTACCTAAAGGAGAAGCATTATTGAAGACCATCAATTACCAAGAGCTTTTGTCAAAGGTTTTGGTGGTCATTTTGAATGACCACAGAGCGCTGTGACCTCGGTTTTACATCTCATCCAAAAGACAGCGCCCTTTTACAACACAGCATCTCCGTCACTATACTGGGGCATTGGGACCCGCACAGACCTCAGGGTGAGCGCCCCCCCACCGGCACCATTAACTCCGCTTCCAGCTGGAAACTTTGTTTTTCCCTGTAGCTTACCCTCATCCGGGTACTGACCTGGCTAACACCTGTTTTGCTTCAGTGGGTTTTCAGTTGCGAGTTGCAAGGGGATGCAAGTGATGGAGCCACTCGCTGCAAAAGCCACTGCTTTGGCTGGGAATCGAACCAGAGCTTCCCGCATGGGAAGCGAGAATTCTACCACTGAACCAACAATGCTCACTGCCCAGTCCTTCAAAAAAGACGTTTTTTTGGTGCTCTGTTAAAAAAGCGTCGACATTACCTCTTTCAAAAGGCTTCACTTTCCTAGTCACATTCCAAGGCTCATTGAACCCGGGCTGTTTCCTCCAGCGGTATAGTATTGCAGTTAGACAGCACGATGCCTGCAAGACTATGTCACGCTCTGACGAGAAAAGTTTTCAACTAGCAATAATCGTGCCTCGGCTAAACCTCACAGGCTACGATACTGCCACTGCACAAAGCTGACGGTTGCCAGGCAACCGCGGGGATCCTATGGAAATCGTTATCAATCGTCTCATGGCATGTCGTTGCTGTAACGCTTCATATTTGCGGCCGGACACTTCCCGCCTCCCAGAGGAAAGAGCGCCAATCAGACAGGCGGAGACCGAGGACTCGCAGAGCAGACGGCCACAGTCGCCGTAATAAGAGCGATTGTGAGCGGTTTTGTTTTCTCTCTTTGACCAGCCCAGCTGCGCCCCACCCGAAGGCAGGGAAGCACAAAAATTGTATGGAACTCATTCATGCTCCTTTACTTGGAAATCTTTAGTAAAAGGCAAAAGATTTGTACGAGATGAAGAGAAACCAGAGTGCGTGGCTGGACAGCTGCAGGAGCCCAGGCCGCCTTCAAGGCCTCTGCCCTGCCGGTCGTGGTTGGCAATGCACCTGGCCTTACAAACGAGCCAGTGGGGCCCGTTCAGCTCCGGGCTCATCGCCTGCGGCTCTCGGCTTACCTGGCAGGGGAGATACCTTGATCAGCCTGTAGTTGGAGTAGTTGGATTGTTTTCTTGTTTTGTTTTGCGCGCTTACGAACGCCATGGAAAACGAAACAAAACTAAAGCCCTCGGCTCCTCCACTTGATTATAATCCCGTTACGTGTCGAAGCAGGAATTTACGTCATCCTACCACTGTAACACGGGGAATAGAGGGAAATGAGCACAAGCTACGAATTGTCTCAATCACTCCCTACAGTAGTAAGACGCCTGGAAGCGTGCACCCCCATCATTAATCTTTGCGCATCTGTGCAAGGTAAACTCTGGAGCAGTCTCTGAAACGGCTCAAAGGAAACACGTGATTGATTCCATGTGCATCTGGGGTTCATTTCTTATTTACATTTAATTCAAGGGAAAGGCTTGGGTCAGTTTCAGACGGCCTCCAACAGCGAGATTCAAGCGCCCCACCTTCAGCCCAATCTGCGCCGCCAGAACGCCAACGGCTCCTCTGGTCTCCGGGGTGCGGTTGTGACCCCGTAACCTAAAGTGTTGGTGGCAGACAAATGGAGACTAACAGGTGATGTCCTAGGACATGACTACATTGTGACACTCGGTGGGGATGGTGACCATTGCTTGGAAAAGAGTGCGAGGCCCCTTTAGAAAAACATTTTGTTAACAGGCATTCTGCCTCAGCCTAAACACCTATAGCTTGCAAAGCGCATGCTATTAGACAGGCACCTCTGCAAGACCTTAAGAGTCTCTTAAACTAGTGATAGTAAGGTGTTCCCAATGGGCGATGTTTGGCTTTCAAATCATCTCTCTGTGGAAGCGCCGAGATGCAGCTGTTTAAGGCTTAGAAGCAGCTGACTGTTTCACTACCTAGCTGATTACTGTCAGTCAGGGAGCTCAGAGGTGAAAAGCCTGTCTGAGAGACAATTCGCCGTCAATCAGTTCAATATGTTCCGTACCAGCTCGGCGCACCTGAGATCATCTTGGTAGCCGTGTAGCTCAGATGAGTGAGAGCGTGTGTGTGTGTACCACCGTGATTGGATGCCGGTCCTTCTCAGGTCACAGTAAACCTTCTGCTGCCTAACTTTCCTAATTTTGGGGATCCCTTTGAAAAAGCAAAGGAAAAAAAAAACTGGCTCTTCATCAGCGTGATCGACCCAACCCAGTGTGCCCCAGTGGCCTAATGGATAAGGCACTGGCCTCCTAAGCCAGGGATTGTGGGTTCGAGTCCCATCTGGGGTGCTCCTGTCCCTTTTTGAGTGTACAAATGTCCTTGTGATTTGTGAAGCTGCAACCCCACCTTACTCAGTGAGCGTCTCTGCTTTTCTCTCACATACAGTTGGGAGAAAAACTTTTGTAAACAGCCCTTTGGAATGATGTGGATTTCTGCATGAATGGCTCCTAACATGTGATCTTATCTTTATCTAAGTCATAATAATTAATAAAGAGAGTCTGATTTAACAAACAACACACGCCCAACATTTGACATTGCTGTTTCTTTATTGACCAAATGGTTTAAACAATCAAGGTCATTGATGGAAAAAGTACATGAACCCTTATATTAAGGAGCTAGTGGAACCTCCTTTATGACAAAAACCTCAACCCCCACTTTCTGTAGCGGCTGGTCAGACCTGAGCAGCGGTTAGGAGGTATTTTGGCCTATTCCTCTATGAAAAACTGTTTCAGTTCATGTATATTTTTGGGATGTCTTGCACTGAACGGCCTGCTTCAGATCACGCCACAGCACTTCAATGGGATTGGGGTCAGGACTCTTACTTGGCCATCCCAAAATACGGAATTTCTTCTGTTTCAGCCACTCTGTTGTTGATGTACTCCTTTGTTTTTGTCATGCTGCATGACCCAGCGTCTTTAGAGTTTTAGATCACAGGCAGACACCCTGACATTCTGCTGTAGAATTTCCTGATACATCTTGGAATTCATCGGTCCCTCGATGATTGCAAGCCGTACAGCCTCCGCTATGCTTCCCAGGTGGGATGAGGTTTTGGAGTTGGTATGCAGTGTTTTGTTATCTCCAAACATAACGCTGTGCACATTTACCAACAAGTTCAACTTTTGTCACATCTGTCCACAGAACATTGTTCCAGGAGTTGCTGTGGAACATCCATGTGGTCTTTAACAAACTTGAGAGGGGCAGTGGTGGTTTTTTTGGGGGGGAGAGCAGTGGTTTCCTCCATGGTGACCTCGCATGATCACCACTCCTGTTCAGATTTCTTCTTATGGTGGACTCATGAACACAGACGTAAGACAAAGTCAACCACCTGTTCGCTAGATCCCATCCCCACTCAGCTAGTCAAAGATTCCCTCGAAGGACTGGCAGGACCTATAATTAGTATGATGAATGCATCGCTTGCGTCAGGCGTTGTACCTGATCAATTTAAGGTAGCGGTTGTTAGACCGCTCCTTAAGAAGTCAAATTTGGATCCACAAGTTCTTAACAACTACAGGCCTGTCTCAAAGGTCCCATTTCAATCTAAAAGTCTTGGGAGAATAGTTGTTGCCCAACGTCAATCGTATCTGGATTCAAATAATATGCTTGAGAAATTTCATTCTGGTTTCTGAAACTGCATTAACAAGAGTCGTAAATGATATTCTCTTACCTACTGATGCGGGGAATGCAACAGTGCTTGTGCTTCTAGATCTTAGAGCTGCCTTTGACACGGTTGACCTCTCTGTTTTGTTACACAGGCTTGAGTTTGAGGTTGGCTTATCTGGAACCGTCCTTCAGTGGTTTACTTCACATTTTACTCATCGTTTTCATTATGTTCAAATATCTAATAATTGTACTGCTTCATCAATGTCACCAGTTCAATTTGGGGTACCAGAAGATCAGTGCTGGGACCAATATTGCTCTCTCTCTCTACATGCTGCTGCTAGGTAGGATAATATGAAAAAATAATATGAACTTTCATTCATATGCTGATGACACTCAAATAAACATTTTGTTTACACCAAACAACAACTCTTCTATTATCAGTTTAGTTAAATGCATTAAGGAAGGAAATACTTGGATGTGTGAAAACTTTTTGTTACTCAACTCTGAGAAAAATGAGGATCTGTTGATCGGAGGCAACAATACTGATAAGACTACTATAACTTCAGCACTTAACTCAGAGGATTTAAACATTTGCCTCAAAGAGACAGCACGTAACCTAGGCGGCATATTAGACACAAGGCTCTTAACAACTTGCATTGTTAAGTGCCTTGGGACAACCTTGTTGTGAAAGGCGCTATATAGAAATACATTGATTTGAATTGAATTGACAATGTAAAATGTTGTGTGTGTTGTTTGTTAAACAAGACTGTCTTTATTTATCAAAAAATAAAAGGAATTTGCTAGGAATGCAAACGTTAGGTTGCGCTTCTTCATGCTGCATCGTCGGCATGAGTGGAGCTTTTTAAACATCTGTACTTACTGTGCCCCATAAGAAATCGTTTGTCCCCGTTCAAAAGAGATTGTGCGATGTCCTGCAGTGTTCGCAAAGCAAACCTTTGACAGTTTGAAAAGAGGAATTTATTCTGCTTCCTGTGTGTGCAGTAGTTACAAAGTTGAACGTCTTTACACGATTTGCTGCAGTTTTCAGTGGGCGGGCTTTGTCAGATGGCTTGGAAAAACGCACTGTGTTTCGGCTTGGGAAACATCATGAGAAGTGTCCTGCATGTTTTCTGTGTATAGCTGTCTTTTAACGCATACAGAATTCATTCGAAATCATTGATTTCTCCAATTAACAAGGGTCCCTTAAAGGATGAGTCAAAGTAACGTCTAATCGGATTAGTTTCCTTAGAGCTGGTTCAGAGTTTCCTCAAGAGTTTACCTTACACAGATGCGCAAAGAAGAATGTTGGGGGTGCACGCTTCAAGGTGCCTTACAGCTGTAGGGAGTGATTCGAGATGATTCGTGGCGTGTGCTCGTTCCCATATACCATACGCCCCGGGGTGCAGTGCTAGGATGACGTACAATACCGCTTGGGCACATAACGGCGTTATATGCAAGTGCGGGACGTGAGGGTTTTCGTTTGTTCATTTTGTTTTGCTCTGCTTTGCTTTGTTTCATGGTCAAGAGGCGTAAGGTAAGTCGTAATCCAGGGAGAACACTGGTGGCAAACAGTCCAAGGTGAGAGGCGAGGTCCAAAGTCAAAAAGGCAGAAGGGGAGTCCAATATCCAGAATAAACGAGGTAATGGAAAAAACGCCAGGTAGAGCTCTCAAGGAGTAGACTCAATACCAGCGGGAAGCAGGTAAAGATGGTAAAAATAGCACTGCGTACCGCACGGTGGAGTGTGTGCAGGTGGGTTAACTCGTGCGGCGGCGTTTGTTAATAATCATCCGCTGCTGGTGCTGTTTAGATTGCTTAAGAGTTGGTCTTAACTGCCTGGCAGTCATGACAAGCTCCTCTTTAAGCTGTGGTTTAGTTTTGCATTCATGTGTTTCTAGAGCAGTTATTTATGGGGGTGGGTGGGTCTTTCACAGAGGCTCAGGACAAATCCCCTGCATGAAAGTCTACTGTGTGCGTTCAAACAGTCACAGGTCAAGAGCCAGGCAGGAGGACAATGGACAGAAGAAGCAACGAACTAAAAATAAAAGAACGAATATGAAAAAGCCACCATCTTGTTCTTTTTGACATTTTCCGACTTTCATGCAAGCCAGGACAAAGTTGCTCGTAGCTACTTGTGGATTCAAATACTCTATCGAGTGCTTTGATGAGTTTTTGCAATTTGATTGTCGTCCTGTCAGCCTGTTTCTGTTTTTCTTTTCAATCTAGTGATGGAAAGTAAGAGGGAAATGATGGAGCAATCAATAACTGCTCCGGAAAAATGGCAGAAAGAAATGGCCCGTCACTAAGGACATTTGTGAAGCAGAGGAGTGACATCACCACAAAGGCGACACATTCTGCTGATGGTTTTGGTGAATAATGATTGAGGCGCGTTAAGAGAAAGGTAGCTGTGTCAGCATGCGTAGGCTGCAAAAGATAAAGCAAAGGTTTACTCCATGCTGAAAAGAGAAGAAAAGAAGCACAACGTTTCGGCTGTGGAGTCTTCTGTGCCATCTTCTTTAGCGATGGTGATGATGTTTACATTGGAAAAACTGAGACACGCATACTGGAGGGGCTTGAACCACCAACTTTTCAGCACCACAGAGTCTGACAGTCTTTTGTGCGCCCTACATTTGCAGGTTTATGGTCAAAGAAAACAATCACTTGCGCTTCTTGCAGCCGGCAATCTTTTTCCACTGACAACCAAGAAATGGATTTCATCTTTCACAAGCTGTATGGATTTCTTCAAAAACAAGTTATTCCAGAAAGGAAATGAATTCTTGCATTAAACTGAACCAAGCTGTACATGTTTGTCTGAAATGAGACATTCGGCACAACAAGACACGGAGAGAGGCACCGCTGGTATTCAGACCCAGGATCGCCTGCTTACTAGGCAGGCACTTTAAGCCACTAGGGAACAGCGCCAGCGGAGCCCGGCGCTTTTACAGACACTTGGATTTGGGTTTTTTTCATTTATGTTTGTGGACCTTCACCATTTGAGGAAGTGAGTTAGATAAGAAAGTTACAGGTATGGTGAGCAATGACTAACAAAGGCACGTACTGCGTATTCCTTACAGAAGAGTAAGCAATTTGTTCTAAAAAACACCGGCTAAAGTCCAACATCGTTAGCAATCTTATTACTTAAATAGAATAAACATCAATAAACTGTAAGGTGCTGGTACATGCGAGTAGATTTGATCTTCTATTAAACAAAAATGCAATTACAGCTCTAAAAAGGTCAACCTAGACTTCTGTAACAGATCTGTTCAGGTCATCGCTGTTCCTCTGACCTTGTGAGTCTTTGGAATTTTAAAAGTGTATTTTGCTTGCCTTTCATGTGGTCTGTGTACAAGTCACTGTGGCGTATGCGGTCCTACACAGCCTTGCTATAGACGTGACGAGCCTCCGCTATGTTGCAATGGAGAACAGGTTCAGTACGGAGCTGCCGAGAAAATTCAGCTGGAAAGCTTGTTGCAGAAAAGCATCGTTATCTGCGTCCAGCTGCAAAGCGTCACTCGTGGGTGCTGAAGAATCGATTTCACAGGCTGCGGGTATAGGCGATTTAGAGTGTTAAAGGTCCCAGCGAAAACAAAACAGCGCTGGTCCTTTTTCATGCACGCACGAGAGCAAATGCAAAGGATTTGAACCTGCGCAGGGAGACCCAAACAGATTTCAAGTGTGTTGCCTTAACCACTCGGCCACGATTACAGTAAGTACGCCAGCTGTTGGCTTCTTGCTACAATCGAACAAGGAGTGCAAGGCGGCGGCGGCAACTTTTTTCAAGTTCGCTCTCCGTTTAAGAAACCTTTTACGCCATACGTGTAAGCAGACACACACCTCAGAGTACTTAAGGGTGGCTTCAAGTTGGAATGATAAAGTCTCCCCGTTCGGACATGAAAATAGAACTTTCTTAGACAGAAAGAAATCAACAACGGAGACATGTGGATGACGATTTCAGTCACTGCACTTTGAATAGCATTTTTACTCGAGTTACAGGAGATGCACGAATGGCCCTTGACCTACGCTCTTACGAATGACTTGGAACATTCAAAGAGAACAGCCCTCAAGTCCTGCGGTTTATTATAATGCTGTTGCGTGTCGAGGCAGTATTTGACTCCGTCCTACCGTTGAGACAGGGGGCGTACTGTAAATGAACTGCACCTGACAGCTTTAGAAAAACACCTGGGCTCAGTACGGTGCTGAGAGCTCAGCGTTGCTGTTGTTCTTATTAGCACGCACTGCATCGGCTATGACCCGAACTTTTCAATTATTCCGATCAGTAAGTCAACACGTAGTCCACATGAAAGGTAGAAATATTCTCTTGTCTGTCTCATGTTTTTATAGAACTGAATGTCCCTGACAATGTACTGTTAGTTTTAATTGAAGAACGGCATCTGTGTTCAAATATACCAGAAAAGTTTACGTAACTGCTCATGCAACACTCAGTTGTAATTAATCAAGAAATAAAGTCGAACAACAGCTGCGAGATTGATTCTGAACGTATGAGATTGCAGCGCCTTTTACTTCCATTGACAAATGATAGATATTCGAAGAGAGATCCTTCAGACCAGCAAGCAAACCCACGGCTATTTCGGTTTTCTATCTAGGCAACGTTGGTGTCTGCAATAGCATACATGAAAGCGTGATGCAATTTCTGTGGCTACATTAGTTGCACGTCATGCACAGTAAGAGTGTTTCTAACACCAAATACAAAGTCAACAATTAGCGATCACGCCTTCTCCTCAGTTAACCCACTGAAACCCTTGCTGTTAACAGTTCTTTACTGCGTGCTTTACGAGCACCTACATATTGTGTCGGTTCTTTCAGCTTTATTCATTACGTTTTCAAAGGCATAAGTAGAGCACCAGAGGTGCGAACACAAAGTGTGTGGTTACTTGAAGAATTGATTTCCATGGCAGCGGGGACAATTGATTTAGCGTTTTTATAGCACGAGGAAAGGAGAAGCAGCACTACGCCTTTTCCGCGCAGGCACAAAGCGACGTGCGGCAGACGCCGTAGTCTGCAGGATTCGAATCTGTACGGGGAGTCCCCAATGCATTTCGAGTCCATCACCTTAACCACTCGGCTACGACTACAGCGAGCTCGCCGCTGCCGCATTCCTCCTATAATCTAACACGGAGTGCGAGGTGGCTGCGGAAACCTTTTTAAAGTCGCTCTCCGTTAAAAAAAAATACCTTTCACAAGATTCGTGCCGGCAGACAGACACGCCTCAGAGGGTTTAAGGCTGGCTTCACGTTCAAATGATAAAGTCTCCCCGTCCGGATGTCAAAATGCAACTTTGGCAGACAGAAAAAACATCAACAAACCACAAATGTGGACAAGGATTTTACAAGCTGCACCACACTGCACTTTCAAAAGCATTTACATTCGTGTTAGCCGCAGGAATTGCCTTTGATTTGCGCGCTTACGAACGCCATGGAAAACGAAACAAAACTAAAGCCCTCAGCTCTTGCACTTGATTATAATGCTGTTACGTGTCGAAGCAGTAATTTACGTCATCCTACCACTGCAACACGAGGAATAGAGGGAAATGAGCACACGCTACGAATCGTCTCAATCACTCCCTAGAGTTGTAAGGCGCATTGAAGGGTGCACCCCCATCATTAATCGTTGCGCCTCTGTGAAAGGAAAGCTCTTGAACAGTCTTTGAAACAGCTCGGATGAAACACTTGATTGCTTCCATGTGCATCTGGAGCCCATTTCTTATTTTCACTTCACGCCGCCCAAAGCATTTCTAAAACAGGAGATTCGCGTTTGGGAATGCTCCCTGCCCTACAAATAAAACAGGTCTACGGGCTGAAACCTGCTCCACGGAAAACAGTTCTGTTGCGCTTTTGATCACATAACACCCAAAGGGGCTTCTTTGGAGCTGGATTCCAACCAGCATCCTAAAGTTTCTTGGCGGTACCATTTACAGTCCTCTATTCGGTCGACAAGGGACAGAAGGGGGCAGCTTTCCTCACACATAGAGTGCAATGTACTGTAGTGTTCCCGTTCATTGAATTTCTCAGTTCTGCATCAGACCTCTAACTCGTTTCCTTAGCTTGGATTTAAGCCACGAAGCAGGCTTCTAGTGTATAAACGTCTAGAGGAATCACAAACTATTTGAGAGGCCATCATCCCAGGGGGAACTGACAAAGTCTATCCCTAAACACCTAGCGCAGTCTCTCGAGAGACTGTCAAAAATCGCTTTCTCCGTTTCTCCGTGCAAGTAAGTGAAAACGCGGTCTCAACCCAGAGCCACTTGGCAGCAGCGGCACGTAAATACTGGTACTGCCACTGCTCGATACCGACGTTAGCCTACTATACCTTCTTCAGCCACCGCTAGAAAATGTATGGCTCTAGTACCAGAGCAAACAACAGGAGGGCCAACGTCGAACAGGCACACATATCAGACATGGAAAGCGACAAGAACGGGATTTGAACCCATGCGTGCAGAGCACAATGGATTAGCGGTCCATCACCTTGGCCACTCGGCCACCTCGTCGAAACTTGTTGGGTAATGCGCTCCTGTCTAGTAAACAGGAGATCCTGGGTCCGAATCCCAGCAGTGCCTTCTTTGTTCTGTCTTCTCTAACAGAACTGGTCCTTACGGACAACCGCCTACGGCTAGACTTAATTAAATACAAGTATGCATTTCCTGTCTTTAACGCGACTTGTTTTTCTTAAAATGGATGCAACTTGCAAAACATGAAATACAAACCTGGCTAATTAGCGCTAGCGGCAGGCAAAAAAAAAAAGAAGTCAGCAATGTTTTTTTTCTTTAACCTTAACCCTGCTAATGGAGAAGAGTTAAACGACCGAGTCTATGCAGCTTAAACGCACGTCAGGTTCTTAGCTGAAAGGTTGGTAAATCACGCTCACCCCAGTCCTTAATCTTTTAAAGAGGATACAAAATTGAACCTAGTCGCCACATCACATACATCCTGTTCATTGATAAAAAGGTAACATCTATCCTCGCTCCAGAGTAAATCTTACGTTGAGGGCATAGTTTTTTTCACTTTACCGTGAGTCGGGCTCGGCTGCACAGAGGAGAGAGCAGAGCAATGAGGTCACGGGGACAGGGGAGTCACACGCTGGCGGTTTGAATACGCGGAAGATCACTGAGGGATCCACAGTATGTGGACCCTCCGTGCGCCATCAGTCCACACTCCGGACTCTGAATCCTGCCATCCGAGTTAAGATCTCGGCGGAACCTGAGGCGCAGTTCCTTCTTAAAACGTAATCTGGTGAGCATTTCTAGAATCGTACTTGTATAGATGCAGCCTTTAATGTGTTGCTAGGTTAAAATTGATGACTTCTTGTATTTCAGTAGGCAACTGCCCTCTTTATTTCGGATTGAATTTCTTTATTACAGGGGCGCTTTTATGAAGACAGAGTCATGTTCAGGTACTTTGGTTGATGGAGGAAGCTCATTTCGGACTCTGTGATCTGCTCACCTGGAAAGGTCTGCTGTACTACTACAAGAGAGAAGTAGAGTCTGGAAGAAGGGACAATTTTATGATGCTTTGGAAGATAATGTTTTTTTTTTCTTATACTGAAAATGAAAGGTAGGTGTTTATATATGGACTCAGTCTTTGGAATTTGTATATATATATATTTCAGTGATCCCTCAGCCATTCCTTCTGTATTGTAATTCAATTTCTCTTTTAAAATTCCTTCCCCACTTCTAGGACCTGCAGTTGCTGAACTCCACAATGGCTTCTATTGGAAAGTCTGTGACTGAGACCAAGTAATTGTTCACTTTTTTATGAAACCATTATTTATTTTGGAGCAATGAGCAATTCTTATATAAATGCAATAAAATCATTATGCTCAAACTATGAGAGAGAATTTTAAGGATAATTTAAGAAATCAGTCTTAGCTTGTTTCTATACACAGATGGTATTATTTATTTTCAAAGGAAACCCGTGAGGATTCCCCTGGTGTGCAAGATGTGCCTGAATACTTTTGATCAGCTTCCTGCTCACTTGAAGAGGGCATGTATGAAGCACGCCACGGCAGAAGAGATCAGGATGGCCTCTCAACAGGCGAGGGAGGACATGATGAATCACCTGAAGAACGGGGTCATCGTGGATTACCACAGAACAGAGATCGTGTCTGGTGAGGCAAACAGGATAGTGGTTGTAAGACTGCTAGAGTCCTTAGGCCTTTTTGTACACGGGAAGCCTGAAGACACATCGGCAAGGTGAGATATTTTTAATCTGTAAGGCTTCTGTAGTTTCTTTTTGAAATCATTGTTACAACATATTATGTAAAAGCATGTTGAAAAGAATCTACCTGCATTCCAGCGGCCCTGAGCAAGAGGCCGCTGTACAGGAGGAAAAGATGCCAGAGGCTCCTCTAGAAACTGAAACAGAAGCGGATAAGGAAGGGAAAGATGTGAGCTCTGAAGAACTCTATCAGCAGTAAGACTTTTTATTTTTCAGATGTATCTTTTTTTACTAAAATTCTAATTTGTCTTATAGGTATAAAATGTTTAAGCCGGTGTTTTATATCCTTACAGGCCCTGAGTAGTTAAAAAGTATCAGCAGGCCGGAAGAGAGTGGCCCAAGCTGGACTCTATAGAAAGCACTCCCTGGATGCTCCTCTCCTGATTGGATTCAAACAGTACCTTACCAAGGATCTGGGAGTGGCAAATTATTCTCAGGAGGTATTTATTTTTTAAAGGCATTAAAAATTAAGCAATGGTATCTTCATTGTAAATGTTTTTATTTCTTAGCTTAAAATTCACACATGTGAAATGATGTCAGCCATAAACATCATGACTCTATATTTCCTACCTGAATCTATTCTACTTAAATTATTACATTATACACAATTTGAGTTCATTTTAAAAAGTAAAAGGTAATGAAAGGAATGCATTTTTATAAGAAAGATAATACCGATATGCATGTGATAATCTTCCTTATATCATGTAGTGCGTCATTTGGACACTTTGTGGGCTTGAAATACAAAGAAAATCATGTTCTATGGTACAAGATAAATACCAAACTTAAGCTTTTATTTTAATTAGATTTGTTTATAAAGCATAAGCAATCATTTATTACATCGCTTCTTGAATTAAATCTTTTGACAAGAGGTAAGACTTCTATTTTACATTTAAACCCATGTTTAGGTGTGTTTTTTAGATTTAACTGAACCAATTTCTGTGTGTGATAATGTCCTTGAATTCTGACAACATCACACTAAATTACATGATATAAAACAGCTAATGTTTCTAGAGATAAAGTTTCTGGGATGCTTCTAATTACTTTTTATTACCAGGGACAGTTTAATTCACCTTGTACAGTACTGAAAGACCAAGATGCTTTTTTTAAAAGTTATTTAACATTTTATAGAACTTTGTCTACTATGGCAACATGATGAGCTTGGTGAAACTTGGAAAAATACTGCTTGGCCACTTATCTTAAGATAAAGATAGATAAAGGTTTATCTTTTGCACCTACCTGACCCCCAGGGAAGGCCAATGCTTTCTAAGTTGATGGTTCCCTACAGTAGACTGTACCTTATCTTCAAAGGTAATGTATATTGACCCAAATCAGTTTTGGAATCCAATCTACTGACGAGATGGAGCACATCCTTTTTTCAGGATTTTAGCATCATACGTTTGGTATATTTAGTCCCTAATGCTGAAAGAAATGATCATAGAACATTTGGACACTTTGTGGGCTTGAAATACAAAGCAAATCATGTTCTATGGTACAAGATAAATACAAAACTTAAGCTTTTATTTTAATTAGATTTGTTTATAAAGCATAAGCAATCATTTATTACATTAATATATGTGAAAATAACATTTAAGCATCATACGTTTAGTATATTTAGTCCCTAATGCTGAAAGAAATGATCATAGAACATGACATCTAACCTTACCTGTGGCGTCTTTAATCCCTATTGCTCAATGCACGGTGAAAGCATTGCATACATGTGTCTGACAATGAGGAATGGGCCCCTGAGACAGTCATTTGCATGTTTCACAAACGATCGTATATTACTAGAGATTCTGTTTGGGATTTGAATGTGCATTCGGACAGCAATCCCTTTCAAGAAATGATATGTTCTGGATGAGGTCAAAGGTGATGGAACACTGTATTTAGGATGTGTTTGCAGTGATTGTGTGTCTCCTGCTTCAACGCAGTGATATATAGATGTGCTCCTGTAATTTATTGGTTCATGCCCAGGGCAGTAAGCAGTCTGAGGATTTATTTCCAGACGGCATAGAGCAGTGAAGCAGTGAAGTAGTGCAACACACTGGATCATTATATTATTAGAATCTATTCTACTTAAATTATTACATTATGCACAATTTGAGTTCATTTTAAAAAGTAAAAGGTAATGAAAGGAATGCATTTTCATAAGAAAGATAATACCGATATGCATGTGATAATCTTCCTTATATCATGTAGTGCGTCATTTGGACACTTTGTGGGCTTGAAATACAAAGAAAATCATGTTCTATGGTACAAGATAAATACAAAACTTAAGCTTTTATTTAAATTCGATTTGTTTATAAAGCATAAGCAATAATTGATTACATTAATATATGTGAAAATAACATTTTAGCATCATATTATTACATACAGGTCTCTAGCTTCAACACAGTGCTATATATATATATATGCTCAGTGATTTATTGGTACATGCCCAGGGCAACAATCAGAATGAGGATTTATTTCCAGACGGGCTACAGGTAGTGTTGTGAAATACTTCAACACACTGGATCACAGATTTAGACCCCCTGCACTCTTACTCCTTAAAAACCAAAGAAATGAAGATATGTAGCAATCACATTGTAACAGGGGTGACAGTGACTTAATGCTTATACTAGTGGACTTCTGGTACCTTTAGGGTACGGTGTTCCCTGAAGGGCTCTCAAACCCCGCATTTCAAATGCCTAGCTGTATCGCTGATGTGTTGCACCTCAGAATCACTTTTAAACCTTACCTCTGGTATCTTTAATCCTTATTGCTCAACGCATGGTGAAAGTATTGCATAAATGTGTCTGAAAATGAGCAATGGGCACCTGAGAGACTCATTTGCCTGTTTCACAAATGATCATATTTGACTAGAGATTCTATTTGGGATTCAGTTGTGCATTCTGACAGCAATCCCTTTAAAAAAACGATACATTCCGGATGAGGTCAAAGGTGCAGGAACACTGTTACTTGTTCCTTTATAACCCGGTTATTGATGTCATTAACAACATTAATCCCAAACAGAGCTGTTGGACTCCCTCCTCTGGCCGTTTTCCACCAGTTGATTATTTCATCAACCAATGCACTAATCAAGCTCCCAAGGCACTCTCTATACCCAGTAAACATAGGTCTAACCTCACCCAAGGAGAAAATCAGGCGCTCCAGTCTCTCCGCAACAGGGATGATATCGTCATCAAACCAGCGGACAAAGGAGGTGCTGTTGTGGTGTGGGTAAGGATCTATATATCTTTGAAGCCTCTAGACAACTAACTGACACTTCTGCCTACCTCCCTCTCCAACAGGACCCTACCACTGACTACCAAAAGGAACTGGTATCCACCATTTCCCTTCTTATCAGCAGTAACGAGCTCCCCCAGGAGGCGAACCGGCTCATCATGGAACATCCACAGGTATCTCAATTTTACCTCCTCCCCAAAATCCACAAACCTGACACCCCTGGACGCCCCATCGTATCAACATGTAACTGTCCAACTACTTACATCTCAGCCTTTCTCGACAGCCTCATGAGACCGCTGGTTGAAGATCTTCCCTCATACATCAAAGACACCAACCACGCGCTCCAACTTTTCAATGATTTCCAATTTCAGGGTACCGAATGCCACATTTTTACCATGGACATCACATCTCTGTACACCGTCATTCCCCATAATGACGGCCTTACAGCCCTCAAGCACACGCTGGACAAACGCACAGTGCTTGATCCACCCACCCACACCCTGGTACGCCTTGCAGAATTGGTCCTCACACTGAACGCATTCTCTTTCAATAATCTTTTTTACCAACAGGTCAGTGGAGTGGCCATGGGCACCAGAATGGGACCCAGCTATGCCAACATTTTTGTCAGCTGGGTAGAAGAACGCTTCTTCGCTTCTTACACTGGCTATGTCCCTGACCTCTACAAGTGATATATTGATGACTGCGTCGGTGCCGCCACATGCTCCAGCGATCAGCTTGAGTTCTTCCTGCACCATTTCACCAACTTCCACCCGTCCCTCAAATATACGGTTAACATATCTTCCACCACTCTTCCGTTTCTAGACATCCACTTGTCTATCAACTACCCCCGACTGTCCACTTCAGTTTATTACAAACCCACGGATTCACACAGCTACCTCCTGTACAGCTCATTTCACCCCAACCATACTAAAAACTCTCTTCCTTTTTCACAGTTCCTTAGGTTACGACGACTATGCAGCGATGACATCGACTTCGAGAACCAAGCCCTCGAAATGTACTCATTTTTCATCAACAGAGGATACCCCAGCAGTGTGATTGACAGGGCCCTTGCCCGAGCCAAAAACACCCCCTGGACCATCAACCCGATCAGGAACTCCCGCCGTAACAACCGCATTCCTTTGGTGCTTTCCACCCTAACACACTTCCTATCCCCAGGACCATTAACCACAACTTTTCCATCCTACAGGATGATCCCTCCATTGGGGCCCTCTTTTCTGATCGCCCTATCATCTCATATCACCGACCACCTAATCTGCGTAACCTCCTTGTTCACAGCTCCCTTGACCGCCCTCAACAACCATCCACACCAGGCACTTTCCCTTGCAACAGAGCTCGTTGTATCACCTGCAAGTACACAGCCACCACCACACTCATTCAAGGCCCCTCAGGACAATTCCGGATCACCCAGACAGCATCTTGTACTTCCAGCAACCTCATTTACTGTATCTCTTGCAGTAAATGTCCAGCCATCTACATTGGAGAAACAGGAAGGAGACTCGGAGACCACTTCAGAGAACACGTCAGGGCTGTGAAGATTAAAGATCTCTCCAAGCCCATTGTTTCTCATTTCACCTCTGACGGCCCCGACCACTCTAATCTCTCCGTCTGTGTTCTCAAAAACGGTTTTCGGAACTCATACATCAGAAAGACCACCGAAACTAAAATTATTTTGCAGCTAGGATCACACATTCTCCCTTCCCTTAATGACAGACTACTGTTCTTTTAAATTTTCTCCATTCATTGGAAGATTCATTTCACACCTCTCTGCACCCATTCTGACTTCACACCTCTTGATTGGCCTCTCTTTCTGTCCCCTGCTCCCGTCTCTCACTCCTCCACCCTCCCAACCTTTGTTCTCCCGCTACTTTACCTCTGCCTACTGCCCTGTCTCTCTCACACCTGAAGAAGGCTCCATGGCCGAAACGTTGTGTTCTCTTTCTTCTTTTTTTCAGCATGGAATAAACCTATTACTTGTTCCTTTGCAGCCTACGCATGCTGACGCAGCTACCCACCTGAACTACACTGTATTTAGGATGTGTTTGCAGTTATTCTGTGTCTCTAGCTTCAACACAGTGATATATATATGCATGCTCACTGATTTTTTGGTACATGCCCAGGGCAATAATCATTATGAGGATTTATTTCCAGATGTGCTAGGGGTAGTGTTGTGAAATACTTCAACACACTGGATCGCAGGTTTAAACCCCCTCCACTCTTACTACTTAAAAACCAACAAATGCAGATATGTAGCAATCATATTGTAGCAGACACTCATTTGCCTGTTTCACAAATGATCGTATTTTACTAGAGATTCTGTTTGGGATACGGATGTGCATTCTGACAGCAATCTCTTTCAAGAAATGATTTTACCTTTTCGCGGCTTTGCCCTCTTGCCTCTTTGGACAATATCTCCATCATGTGGTCGTTGTTGGTAATGTCTTCTTATGCCCTTTTTTATTTCAATTCTCTATTGGTTGATTCTAGAATCTCTACAATGGAGTTGAAAACATCAGTTTTATAGCAGACAATATGACATTATTTATAGTCCAATAAGAAACTTATTACCCTGTTTTTAACATAATAACAAATTAAAATTGATTAAAACTAAGTTTGAAACACCAGGGAACATAAAAAATGATTTTTAGGAAAACCATGAGGTTCTCTGTGTCCGATGCCTGCAAGGGGAGAAAGATAGAATCCTTTGATTTTTCAAAATTTGAAAATAAACATCATATAACAACAGCTTTCATTCCTAGGAGTGAAAAATAACCATTTTTCAAGACATATTAGTTTCTAAAACACTACAATAAAGTTAAAAACATCTGTTTTATATTACATTATTTTTAGTGAAATTAGTCATTTTTTGCACTATTTGTAATATAATTTCTAATTAAAAGTGTTTAGAATTAAGTTTGGAACAACAAGGAATACAAAAAAAAAAGATTTTTAGGAAAACCATGAGGTCCTCTGTGCCCGATGCCTGCAAGGGGAGAAAGCTAAAATCCTACACAGGCTCCTGGAGCTCTGGCCTGGCTAAAGAGGCTGAATTTATCCCCTTCAAAGCTCCATGAAAAATGATCATTTAAAATTTGAAAAAAAAAACCATCATATAACATCATACAGATGCAGCCATTCAAAATGCGCGATAAAAACCCACGGTACAGTAACCTACCCACAAGCCACTGCAGGGCACCGGAGGACACCGCGGTAAGTGCTTGGCTGGCCAAAATGACCGACAGGGGCACTCGTGGTGCATTGGTTGGTAGTGAAAAGATTTAATCATTTAATGTCTTTACTGTGCACATTTTAATCCGCTTAGTTTTGAATATTTATATGGATTTTACCACTAAAGGGAAATTTTAGTAGCTGAGCATAAAAAGAAGAGGAGCATAACGCATCTGAAGGTCATAAACAATATTAATTTAGGAACATAAACATTACTGTATGTACATAAACTGTACTGTGTATGGCTGGTCTTGGTAGTTTAAAGAAAAAATACACACCAGTCTTCCATTTCTCCCTAAACATTTTAAGCATGAAAGTTTTATGAAACGGTACCCAAATATGCGATTGCTGTATAGAATGAATTATTTAACACGAACATTAAGCTGTTTACATCTTCCGCCTGAGAACAGTCACCCGTTGCTACCCAACGCAGAAACACAGCCACTAGCAAAGACATTAGCTAGCCAATATGATAAAGAAATAAATGATTATTTTGTTTATTTCTTTTGCACATTTATTTGAACATTTCCATCGATTGTACAAGCACTTGGAAACTGTCCAATCCCTAGTTCATCTGGCATTTTACCGGTCTGGCGCCGGTCTGTGTCTTCTAGCATATAATGCCAGCGAACTCTTGTTTTTTTATGTCCACATTCAAGGGTCCCTTTTTGAACCTGCGAGAAGCATTCTTTCAATGTAACAGATTTACTCCGGGGAAAGGCAGCATGACATTAAGAGTAGCTCAAGCTTTCAGCACCCATATCGGACTGCGTGTATGCAGACACCGCTCAGAATCCCCTGGAAGATTCTCCCTCAATTCCGTTGTGCAGAGCTTTACCTCTTTCAAAAGGCTTCACTTTCCTAGTCACATTCCAAGGCTCATCGAACCCGGGCTGTTTCCTCCAGCGGTATAGTATTGCAGTGAGACAGCACGATGCCTGCAAGACTATGTCACGCTAAACGCCACAGATTGTGTTTGTCCGTTCGTGTCAGTCCTCCTGCAGCCACGGGAAGTGGGACACAAACATGCTGCAATGCTTTCAAGACGTTAGGATTTGTTTGTGCAACATCCGAGAAGAGTACTTGTGGCTTGAATGTGAACTGTACGTGCCCGCCCCCTTTCCTCTGTAGTGCATGAGTTCCTCCCGGCATGCCCTTCGTCATTGTTCTGTCATCTTGTATTTAAAGGGTTGTATTTCTGCTGCTGAAAATAAGCAACGGTTTTCTCACAACGCCCTTTGTTCCCGACGGAGCCCTTGTCTGTCATGAAATTCTTCAAAACCTCAAGCTAGAAGAAGAAGACGACAAATATGAAGCGTTACAGCAACAACATGCCATGAGACGATTGATAACGATTTCCGTAGGATCCCCGCGGTTGCCTGGCAACCGTCAGCTTTGCGCATTGGCAGTATCGTAGCCTGTGAGGTTTAGCCGAGGCGCGATTATTGCTAGTTGAAAACTTTTCCCAATACCCCGCTTCCGCCGGTTTGCAATACAATCGGTGAAAGCAATTTTTGACAGTCTCGTCAGAGCGTGACATAGTCTTGCAGGCATCGTGCTGTCTAACTGCAATACTATACCGCTGGAGGAAACAGCCCGGGTTCAATGAGCCTTGGAATCTGACTAGGAAAGTGAAGCCTTTTGAAAGAGGTAATGTCGACGCTTTTTTAACAGAGCACCAAAAAAGCGTCTTTTTTGAAGGCCTGGGTACTGAGCATTGATGGTTCAGTGGTAGAATTCTCGCTTCCCACGTGGGAGGCTCTGGTTCGATTCCCAGCCAAAACAGTGGCTTTTGCAGCGAGCGGCTCCATCACTTGCATCCCCTTGCAACTCGCAACTGAAAACCCACTGAAGCTAAGCATTTGTTAGCCAGGTCAGTACCCGGATGAGGGTGAGCTACAGGGAAAAACAAAGTTTCCAGCTGGAAGCGGTGTTAATGGTTCCGGCGGGGGGGCGCTCACCCTGAGGTCTGTGCGGGTCCCAATGCCCCAGCATAGTGACGGAGACGCTGTGTTGTAAAAGGGCGCTGTCTCTTGGATGAGATGTAAAACCGAGGTCACAGCGCTCTGTGGTCATTCAAAATGACCACCAAAACCTTTGACAAAAGCTCTTGGTAATTGATGGTCTTCAATAATGCTTCTCCTTTAGGTACATTTTAAATCAGCTGAAAAATGCTGTGAAATGGGGGGTCACTTCACGCCAGTGTAGGATTTGGGTTACAAGAACCATGAAACTGCACGAGAAAGCCCGTACACTGAATTACACGGCTTTCTATTCAAAGGAGGGCAAAAGAAATTCCCTGAGTTCGATTTTTTGCAGCACAGAGAGGATTGCTGTCGTGAGGCTGGTTAGCTCAGTTGGTTAGAGCGTGGTGCTAATAACGCCAAGGTTGTGGGTTCGATCTCCGTACAGGCCAGGTCCCTTTCTCCTCTCTTACAAAAGCTGTTAGGTTCCTTTCCGTGGTGAGATGGGTTGTCATGCAACCCTACCACATAGTGCCGACAGACAATTAAATGACAAAAATGAAGAGAGTTAAAGCAGCTGGAAAGGTTTTCTTACAACTTTTGAGCTGACACAGTTTTGGAAAATGTTTTTTTCACGCTGCACTGTACCACATAGGCAGCCAAGAGTCTCCAAAACAAAACAGAATTGACAGTCATATAATGTCCATTAACCCCGGTTTTAAACACAGCATCATGTCTGCCATCATAAGAATATGAGTCCAATATTTTAGAATATAGTCAGAATGTCTTCTAACCTTACCTGTGGTGTCTTTAATCCCTATTGCTCAATGCATAGTGTACGTACTGCATACATGTGTCTTGAGAATGAGGAATGGGCCCCTGAGAGAAATTATACGTTCTGGATGAGGTCAAAGGTGCTGGAACACTGTATTTAGGATGTTTGCAGTGATTGTGTCTCCTGCTTCAACGCAGTGATATATAGATGTGCTCCTGTAATTTATTGGTACATGCCCAGGGCAGTAAGTAGTCTGAGGATTTATTTCCAGACGGCATAGAGCAGTGAAGCAGTGAAGTAGTGCAACACACTGGATCATTATATTATTAGAATCTATTCTACTTAAATTATTACATTATACACAACTTGAGTTCATTTTAAAAATTAAAAGGTAATGAAAGGAATGCATATTCATGAGGAAGATAATACCGATATGCATGTGATAATCTTCCTTTTATCATGTAAATCATGTTCATCATTACATGATGGGAGCTAAAACAGAAGTTGAGAGAGAGCAAGGACGCCTACAGGAGGAAGGTATAGGACAAGCTGCAAAGGAAAAGCTACAACCCACGACAGCTACTCACCCACCCATCCCACACAGCTATCACTCTCCAACACCTCCGCCATTAACACCTCCAGCACTGAAAGTGCTATGTGCACCATCCACCAGGCCAGGCTGACCAGGCCAGTGCAATACACTGGATCTTTATATTATTAGAATCTATTCTACTTAAATTATTACATTATACACAATTTGAGTTCATTTTAAAAAGTAAAAGGTAATGAAAGGAATGCATTTTCATAAGAAAGATAATACCGATATGCATGTGATAATCTTCCTTATATTATGTAGTGCGTCATTTGGACACTTTGTGGGCTTGAAATACAAAGAAAATCATGTTCTATGGTACAAGATAAATACAAAACGTAAGCTTTTATTTTAATTAGATTTGTTTATAAAGCATAAGCAATCATTTATTACATTAATATATGTGAAAATAACATTTTAGCATCATATTATACATACAGGTCTCTAGCTTCAACACAGTGCTATATATATATATGCTCAGTGATTTATTGGTACATGCCCAGGGCAACAATCAGAATGAGGATTGATTTCCAGACGGGCTACAGGTAGTGTTGTGAAATACTTCAACACACTGGATCTCAGATTTAGACCCCCTGCACTCTTACTCCTTAAAAACCAAAGAAATGAAGATATGTAGCAATCACATTGTAACAGGGGTGACAGTGACTTAATGCTTATACTAGTGGACTTCTGGTACCTTTAAGGTACGGTGTTCCCTGAAGGGCTCTCAAACCCCGCATTTCAGATGCCTAGCTGATGTGTTACACCTCAGAATCACTTTTAAACCTTACCTCTGGTATCTTTAATCCCTATTGCTCAACGCGAAAACTTTACCTGTGGTGTCTTTAATCCCTATTGCTCAATGCATGGTGAAAGTATTGCATAAATGTGTCGGAAAATGAGCAATGGGCACCTGAGAGACTCATTTGCCTGTTTCACAAATGATCATATTTGACTAGAGATTCTGTTTGGGATTCAGTTGTGCATTCTGACAGCAATCCCTTTCAAAAAAGGATACATTCTGGATGAGGTCAAAGGTGCAGGAACACTGTATTTAGGATGTGTTTGCAGTTATTCTGTGTCTCTAGCTTCAACACAGTTATATATATATATATATGCTCACTGATTTTATGGTACATGCCCAGGGCAATAATCATTATGAGGATTTATTTCCAGATGTGCTAGGGGTAGTGTTGTGAAATACTTCAACACACTGGATCGCAGGTTTAAACTCCCTGCACTCTTACTCCTTAAAAACCAACAAATGCAGATATGTAGCAATCATATTGTAGCAGAGTGCATCGTTTCCGGCATAGTATGGCAGGGTGTTTTCCGAGTTATTGCACGGATTGGGCACGCCCGCAAGCCAAGAGCCGCAAGCGATGAGCCCGGAGCTGAACGGGCCCCACTGGCTCGTTTGTAAGGCCAGGTGCATTGCCAACCACGATCGGCAGGGCAGAGGCCTTGAAAGCAGCCTGGGCTCCTGCAGCTGTGCAGCCACGCACTCTGGTTTCTCTTCATTTCGTACAAATCTTTCGCCTTTTGCTAAAGATTTCCGTAGAGAGGAGCATGAATGAGTTCCGTGCAATTTTTGTGCTTCCCTGCCTTCGGGTGGTTGCAGCTGGGCTGGTCAAAGAGAGAAAACAAAACCGCTCACAATCACTCTTGTTATGGCGATTGTGGTTGTCTGCTCTGCGAGTCCTCGGTCTCTGCCCGTCTGATTGCCGCTCTCTTCTTTGGGGGGCGGGAAGTGTCCGGCCGCAGGGGATCTTGGGACCTCGCTTTGCAAAGCGGCTTCCCAGAGTGTGTCGTTTCCGGCACAGTGTGGCCGGGTGTTTTCCGAGTTATCGCACGGATTGGGCACGCCCGCAAGCCGAGAGCCGCAGGCGATGAGCCCGGAGCTGAACGGACCCCACTGGCTCGTTTGTAAGGCCAGGTGCATTGCCAACCACGACCGGCAGGGCAGAGGCCTTGAAGGTGGCCTGGGCTCCTGAAGCTGTGCAGCCACGCACTCTGGTTTCTATTCATTTCATACAAATCTTTTGCCTTTTACTAAAGATTTCCGTGGAGAGGAGCATGAATGAGTTCCATGCAATTTTTCTGCTTCCCTGCTTTCGGGTGGGGCGCAGCTGGGCTGGTCAAAGAGAGAAAACAAAACCGCTCACAATCGCTCTTGTTATGGCGATTGTGGTTGTCTGCTCTGCGAGTCCTTGGTCTCCGCCTGTCTGATTGGCGCTCTTTTCTTTGGGGGGCGGGAAGTGTCTGCCCCCACTGCCCCTTTCAAGTTTGCTAAAGACCACGTGGATGTTCCAGAGCAACTCCTGGAACAATGTTCTGTGGACAGACGTGACAAAAGCTGAACTTGTTGGTAAATGTGCACAGCGTTATGTTTGGAGATAACAAAACACTGCATACCAACTCCAAAACCTCATCCCACCTGGGAAGCATGGCGGAGGCTGTACGGCTTGCAATCATCTAGGATCACCCAGGATCTCCTGTTTATTAGGCATAATAAACAGGGCCACTGAACTCCACACTGGCCACTGAACCACAGCAGTGGCTTGCTGGCTTGACATCTCCCAAGAAAAATGTTGAAATCGCATGTGGAACAGGAAAATGACCCTCGAGTACGAGGGAAAAAAAAGAAAAAGATCATCTGGAGCGTGCCAACCCATGTCCGGAGCGTGCCAACCCATGTCCGGACAGCCCAGTTTCCTCGACGAGGTGGCCGAGTGGTTAAGGCGATGGACTGCTAATCCATTGTGCTCTGCACGCGTGGGTTCGAATCCCATCCTCGTCGCTCCGGTACTAGAGCCGTACATTTTCTAGCGGTGGCTGAACATGGTATAGTAGGCTAACGTTGGCTCTGGGTTGAGACCGCGTTTTCACTTATTTGCAACGCAAACGGAGAAAGCGATTTTTGACAGTCTCTCAGAATCACAGTTTGTCATTCCTCTAGACGTTTATACAGTAGAAGCCTGCTTCGTGGCTTAAATCCAAGCTAAGGAAACGGGTTAGAGGTCTGATGCAGAACTGCAAATTCAATGAACGGGAACACTACAGTACATTGCACTGTATGTGTGAGGAAAGCTGCCCCCTTCTGTCCCTTGTCGACCGAACAGAGGACTGTAAAGGATACCGCCAAGGATGCTGGTTGAAATCCAGCTCCAAAGAAGCCCCTTTGGGTGTTATGTCATCAAAAAGTAAGAACAGCGAATCTCCCTTTGATCAAAAGCGCAACAGAACTGTTTTCCGTGGAGCGGGTTTCAGACCCGTAGACCTGTTTTATTTGTAAGGCAGGGCGCATTCCCAAGCGCGAATCTCCTGTTTTAGAAATGCTTTAATGGGCGTGAAGTGAAAATAAGAAATGGGCTCCAGATGCACATGGAAGCAATCAAGTGTTTCATCCGAGCTGTTTCAAAGACTGCTCAAGAGCTTTCCTTTCACAGAGGCGCAACGATTAATGATGGGGGTGCACCCTTCAATGCGCCTTAGGACTCTAGGGAGTGATTGAGACGATTCGTAGCGTGTGCTCATTTCCCTCTATTCCCCGTGTTGCAGTGGTAGGATGACGTAAATTACTGCTTCGACACGTAATGGCATTATAATCAAGTGCAGGAGCTGAGGGCTTTAGTTTTGTTTCGTTTTCCATGGCGTTCGTAAGCGCGCAAATCAAAGGCAATTCCTGCGTCTAACAGGAATGATTGAGACAATTCGTAGCGTGTGCTCATTTCTCTCTATTCCCCGTGTTGCAGTGGTAGGATGACGTAAATTCCTGCTTCGACACGTAACGGCATTATAATCAAGTGCAGGAGCTGAGGGCTTTTGTTTTGTTTCGTTTTCCATGGCGTTTGTAAGCACGCAAATCAAAGGCAATTCCTGCGTCTAACAGGAATGTAAATGCTTTTGAAAGTGCAGTGTGGTGCAGCTTGTAAAATCCTTATCCACATTTGTGGTTTGTTGCTGTTTGTTCTGTCTGCCAAAGCTGCATTTTGACATCCGGACGGGGAGACTTTATCATTTGAACGTGAAGCCAGCCTTAAACCCTCTGAGGCGTGTCTATCTGCCGGCACGTATTTTGTCAAAGGTATTTATTTTTTTTAACGGAGAGCGACTTTGAAAAGGTTTCCGCAGCCACGTCGCACTCCGTGTTAGATTAAAGGAGGAATGCGGCGAGGGCGAACTCGCTGTAGTCGTGGCCGAGTGGTTAAGGCGATGGACTCGAAATCCATTGGGGACTCCCCGCGCAGGTTCGAATCCTACCGACTACGGCGTCTGCCGCACGTCTCCTTGTGCCTGCGCGGCAAAGGCGAAGTGCTGTTTCTCCTTTCCTGGTACTATAAAAACGCTAAATCGCTTGGCCCTGCTGCCATGGAAATGAGTTCTTCAGATAACCACACATCTTGCGTTCGCACCTCTGGTGTTCTACTTATGCCTTTGAAAACCTAATGAATAAAACTGAAAGAACCGACACAATATGTAGGTGCTCGTAAAGCACGCATTAAAGAACTGTTAACAGCAAGGGTTTCAGTGGGTTAACTGAGGAGAAGGCATGATCGCTAATTGTTGACTTTTTATTTGGTGTTAGAAACACTCTTACTGTGCATGACGTGCAACAAATGTAGCCACAGAAATTGCATCACGCTTTCATGTATGCTATTGCAGACACCAACGTTGCCTAGATAGAAAACCGAAATAGCCGTGGGTTCGCTTGCTGGTCTGAAGGATCTCTCTTCGAATCTCTATCATTTGTCAATTGAAGTAAAAGGTGCTGCAATCTGATACGTTCAGAATCAAACCCGCAGCTGTTGTTCGACTTTATTTCTTGACTAATTACAACCTTTTACTGTCAAGTTTATTGGTACAACTTGAGCTCTCAGCACCGTACTGAGCCCAGGTGTTTTTCTAAAGCTGTCAGGTGCAGTTCATTTACATGAAGGAAATCTCTTACTGGGTACGATTACAATGCAGTAAGTAGCACAGGCTACTTAGGGAGTAGGCTGGTGTGTTTAAAAACAACCAGCGCCAGGCAGGAGTCAAACCTCCAAACTCCTAATCCATAGTCAGACACATTATCCATTGCACCACTGGCCCTGGTGTGACACTGCAGGACTGTAACCCAGTGAGCTTAGCACTGCAACTAGTAAAATATTACCCCCGGTCCATTCTTTTCCAAAAGTGAGAAACACCTGTTTTCTACATTTTGTCTGTTTTAAAACCATATCTCTTTAAACCAAACCAAGAGTTTGTCTTTTGCACTGATATTCTGATTCATTTCGATTTCAAAGAAAAAAAAAAACATTACCTTCCAAAGCATCATAAAATTGTCCCTTCCTCCAGACTCTACTTCTCTCTTGTAGTAGTACAGCAGACCTTTCCAGGTGAGCAGATCACAGAGTCCGAAATGAGCTTCCTCCATCAAGCAAAGTACCTGAACATGACTCTGTCATCATAAAAGCGCCCCTGTAATAAAGAAATTCAATCCGAAATCAAGAGGGCAGTTGCCTACTGAAATACAAGAAGTCATCAATTTTAACCTAGCAACACATTAAAGGCTGCATCTATACAAGTACGATTCTAGAAATGCTCACCAGATTACGTTTTAAGAAAGAACAGCGCCTCAGGTTCCGCCGAGATCTTAACTCGGATGGCAGGATTCAGAGTCTGGAGTGTGGAATGATGGCGCACGGAGGGTCCACATACTGTGGATCCCTCAGTGATCTTCCGCGTGTTCAAACCGCCAGCGTGTGACTCCCCTATCCCCCTGACCTCATTGCTCTGCTCTCGCCTCTGTGCAGCTGAGCCCGACTCATGGTAAAGTGGAAAAAAATATGCCCTCAACGTGAGATTTACTCTGGAGTGAGGATAGTTGTTACCTTCTTATCGTTGAAACGGATGTATGTGATGTGGCGACTAGGTTCTTCTCCATTAGCAGGCTTAAGGTTAAAGAAAAAAACATTGCTGACTTCTTTTTTTTTTGCCAGCCGCGAGCGCTGATTAGCGAGGTTTGTATTTCATGTTTTGCAAGTTGCATCCATTTTAAGAAAAACAAGTCGTTCAAGACAGGAAATGAATACTTGCAATTAATTAAGTCTAGACGTATGCGGTTGTCCATAATGACCAGTTCTGTTCGAGAACACAGAACAAAAAAAGGCACCGCTGGGATTCGGACCCAGGATTTTCTGTTTACTAGACAGGCGCTTTAACCAACTAAGCCACGGCGCCCCGGGAGTGCTGTCCTTTTGCAGCCACTTGGACACACCACTCAGACACATCTGCATTCGGTGTGTGCTCCGCCTGCTCGCTGAGCAAGTTGCCATCTTTACATACAATAGCAACATCGACACCAAGAGAAAGGATGACAAATGGCTTTTATCTGGAACTTTTCATGTCCAAGGAGCTCAATGTGCTTTCTGTGTACAACAGGGCCACTGAACTCCACACTGGCCACTGAACCACAGCAGTGGCTTGCTGGCTTGACATCTCCCAAGGAAAATGTTGAAATCGCATGTGGAACAGGAAAATGACCCTCGAGTATGAGGGAAAAAAAAGAAAAAGATCAACTGGAGTGCGCCAACCCATGTCAGGACAGCCCAGTTTCCTAGATGAGGTGGCCGAGTGGTTACTGTATGCTGAGTCTAAAGACAGTTTCACCCATTTTCTGATTGCTCGGTTCTGTACCAGTGCAGACATGTCAAACAGTGAATGGCTGTACCTCTATTGTATCCGTGCTCAATGAATGAAATCGGTAACAAATGAATATATGTCTAGTTATACGAAAAACGAGTGGTTTATCGACTCATCTTCATTTGCAGATTTAGAGGCAGCTTCGATATTCGTTTTACATACGGGTTTTTTTTTTGAATATGGGTCACACACATGCCACAGCAACAAAACATCTCTAGAGATGAGGCTATAGATCACCTTTCCATCCTGCAGGTTTTCCTCCCAAAGCCTACGGCACCAACGGCGACCCCTGCTGGCCGGGAGAGCAAAAGCTTACAGCACCTGGTATTCCCAGGCAGACTCCCATCCAAGTACTAACCAGGCCCGACGCTACTTAGCTTCCAAATTCAGACGAGATCGGGCGTGTTCAGGGTGGTGTGGCCGTAAGCGAAAGCCCAGCCCCTGACTCGCTACTTGAAGCTGTGTGTGGCGGGGGTTCCGTGCCCCCCGAGCGGGACTGAAGGATCGTTCGTGTGCAACTCTTTGGAAAGGAGCTGCTTTCCAAATCGCATTGCGTGCCTGGATGTTGGCGAATGCGCTCCCTTGTGTTGGCTCGTCCCGCACTGGAGGAGGACAAACAATCTGCACGGAGGAGCACCAGGCAAGTCTTCACCAGACAAAAACCTCCAGTGCACAGCACTCTGGAAACATTTTGGGGCTTTCGCGTGTTTATTTCAGCACGTAAAGCGCACCGGTCCAACACGTCGGCCGGGCGCGCGGCGCCTCCGCCCTCTTGTGGCCTTGCGGCGTCAGAGCAAGAGGCTCCTTCTCGCTGCCCTTCCGCTGTGTTGCAGGGCCCCGAGAGGGAACCCGGAGCGCGCACTTTGTGGGGGGCGGGGGACCGCGTTCGCGCTCTGCCCCCGGTCTCTTGCGCGAGTACTAAATCTCACGGACAGGGGGGCCTCGTCATTGATTGTTACAGGTGAGACGGGGATTAGGAGGAGACCCCGACTGATGGGTAAAGGGGAGCACTAACACCAGAGGGACACCCCCGGCGTCTCTTTTTGAGAGACGCCCTGGGGTTTCCTAATGGCCAAGGAGGGTCGGGACCTCGGTTTGACCTCCATCAGGAGGCTGGGGCGTAAGAGAGCCACACAGCCCGCAGGGTGAGCGCTCCCTACTGGTCCCAGTCACACCTCTTGCAGGAGCAGCAGCAACCGGAGCTTTTCCGGGGTGGAATCTCCCATCCGGGTGCCGGCCAGGCTCACACCTGCTGGGCTGCCCCGGGGGTGAGCCCAGTCGAGAGTCGCAGGGCCAGATCTAGTCACCGGGGAGAAACGATACAAGTGAAGGATTGCTCGGCTCTCGGCACTTGAAAAGACCGACAAATGTCTCGTTCCCGCCGGAGCTGAATGTACCCGCATGTGTGGTGTCGTCTTCTTCCCCCGCCCCGCTGTGTTTGCTGTATTGTCTCTGAAGCCGGCCCCCCCGAGACGAGACGGGCTGTTCCTGTGCCCCAATTAACACTTTACAGGTGCCATTCCCCGGCATTGTGGCCATTGTCGGTGCTCACACGCGATAAGATAAGGCGGAGGAGAGTGGGGCATGCCCAGCGGCAGACATTCAAGGAGGGGGCAGTGCGAGGTGAGGTGAGGTGCGACACGCCGGAGCCCCGACGCAGCTAATGCGGAGCACTTGTTGGACTGGCATCGAAAGGACGTGTGCGCACGGAGCGAGCCTTCCCTGCGGCGGAGCGCGGGAACTTTCTCCCCCCCTCCCGCTGCAGGAGTTGTGTGCACTGCAGCGGTGCCGAGAGAAAAGCACAGAAGGCAGCAGGCTCTGGAGAGCAGGTAAGAGACGGAGCCTTGTGGGCAGGCGAGCAGGCCCGTTTTTTGGAAATTGCTGAAAAGGTTTGTTCGGTGTGTGGCAGGCGCACGTCGCGAGCTTGCGTGGCGATCTGCCGGTCTGGAGTTATGCAAATGAGGCCGAATTGCATCCCGGGACATGCTGCGAATGCGCAACGGCGACTGCAGATGTGTAGGAAACGGCGCGCTCATTTTCTCGTTTTGCCCACACTTTTGAGTGTTAGTGTGGCGTGTGAGTGTGTGAAATAGTGGGCCCAGCAGGAGGCGGTGGCGTGCGGGGCGAGGAGGTGGCCTAGGCTGCGCGATTTGTGCTGTGGGTGCGGGCCGCTTGCAGGGGCCTGTTTAACTCATACTTACCTGGCAGGGGAGATACCTTGATCAAGAAGGAGGTTCACCCAGGGCGAGGCTCGGCCATTGCACTCCGGCTGTGCTGACCCCTGCGAATTCCCCAAATGTGGGAATCTCGACTGCATAATTTCTGGTAGTGGGGGACTGCGTTCGCGCTCTCCCCTGATGTGCTTGGTCCAAAATCAGATACGGGAGGGTTAAGACACCACGAGCTGCGTGGCTGCGGAAGGATCCCGGTTCGACAGGAGTGGACGCCGCTGCTGGTTCTCGCTGGCTTTTAGTTAGGGGTCCGGAGAAGCATCTCAAGCTAGTTCCACTACTCCTTCCGGACGTTCATTCCCTTTTCAAAGTCAGTCGTTTTGCTGTAGTCTGCGTTCTTTAGGCTGATTATCGAGGTTAGCCTTTATTTGGTCATGGGGGGCCTCGGTACTGTATGCTGAGTCTAAAGACAGTTTCACCCGTTTTCTGATTGCTCGGTTCTGTACCAGTGCAGACATGTCAAACAGTGAATGGCTGTACCTCTATTGTATCCGTGCTCAATGAATGAAATCGGTAACAAATGAATATATGTCTAGTTATACGAAAAACGAGTGGTTTATCGACTCATCTTCATTTGCAGATTTAGAGGCAGCTTCGATATTCGTTTTACAGACGGGTTTTTTTTTTTAATATGGGTCACACACATGCCACAGCAACAAAACATCTCTAGAGATGAGGCTATAGATCACCTTTCCATCCTGCAGGTTTTCCTCCCAAAGCCTACGGCACCAACGGCGACCCCTGCTGGCCGGGAGAGCAAAAGCTTACAGCACCTGGTATTCCCGGGCAGTCCCCCATCCAAGTACTAACCAGGCCCGACGCTGCTTAGCTTCCAAGATCAGACGAGATTGGGCGTGTTCAGGGTGGTGTGGCCGTAAGCGAAAGCCCCAGCGCCTGACTCGCTACTTGAAGCTGTGTGTGGCGGGGGTTCCGTGCCCCCCGAGCGGGACTGAAGGATCGTTCGTGTGCAACTCTTTGGAAAGGAGCTGCTTTCCAAATCGCATTGCGTGCCTGGATGTTGGCGAATGCGCTCCCTTGTGTTGGCTCGTCCCGCACTGGAGGAGCACCAACAATCTGCACAGAGGAGCACCAGCCAAGTCTTCAGTGCACAGCACTCTGGAAACATTTTGGGGCTGTCGCGTGTTTATTTCAGCACGTAAAGCGCACCGGTCCAACACGTCGGCCGGGCGCGCGGCGCCTCCGCCCTGTTGCTGCCCCTGCAGCTGCTTCACTTTTCCCTTTAGTTGCCATCGATTTTTTTGTAGTGCTATACATATACGATTGAGGTATCTTAGAGTTCTCCTTCGAAGACCCAGCACTCTCTTTTCTTTTCCCAGTGTTACTCATATCGGACTTTTTAAACCTAAAAAAAAATCGTTTTTTTTTTCTTTCAATTAAAACTGAAGTTTAAACAACTAGTGTTAAGTCCTTATTTTTCTGTAGTCAAAAAAAGCAAAAATTAACATTCAGGTCATGAAAAACTCAAAAAAACTCCCCAACCACTAAACTTTACCTCCCACCTGAGCGCCATCTTGAACGCCCCTACCACCAGAGAATGCTCACGATTTCGGAAGCTGTCTCCGGGACGTGCTGATTCCACACATCCTGAATAAATCATGATATTGTTAGTTGCTGTAGCTAGACGTTCAAATGAGTTTCATGGCCAGATGGACTGTTTCCTCCAGCGGTATAATATTGCAGTGAGACAGCACGATGCCTGCAAGACTATGTCACGCTGAACGCCACAGATTGTGTTTGTCCGTTCGTGTCAGTCGTCCCGCAGCCACGGGAAATGGGACACAAACATGCTGCAATGCTTTCAAGACGTTAGGATTTGTTTGTGCAACATCCAAGAAGAGTACTTGTGGCTTGAATGTGAACTGTACGTGCCCGCCCCCTTTCCTCTGTAGTGCATGAGTTCCTCCCGGCATGCCCTTCGTCATTGTTCTGTCATCTTGTATTTAAAGGGTTGTATTTCTGCTGCTGAAAATAAGCAACGGTTTTCTCACAACGCCCTTTGTTCCCAACGGAGCCCTTGTCTGTCATGAAATTCTTCAAAACCTCAAGCTAGAAGAAGAAGAAGACGACAAATATGAAGCGTTATAGCAACGACATGCCATGAGACGATCGATAACGATTTCCATAGGATCCCCGCGGTTGCCTGGCAACCGTCAGCTTTGCGCAGTGGCAGTATCGTAGCCTGTGAGGTTTAGCCGAGGCGCGATTATTGCTAGTTGAAAACTTTTCCCAATACCCCGCTTCCGCCGGTTTGCAATACAATCTGCGAAAGCAATTTTTGACAGTCTTGTCAGAGACTGAGCAAGGTGTTTAAAGACAGATTTGGTCACGGTGATATCATGGTAGAAAGAAACGAGCTTGTTACGTGTCAACAGGAACGCTCTTTAGCTCTTTCAGCTTTATGCAGAGAACAGCGTCTGTCGAGATTACTTTTGTGTCAGCGCGAAACGCCGTGTGCTGTCAGTATGATTTCATATTGCTCATAGCGGCGCCTGGCTTTTGTCTGTCAAACGTTAGGTTGCGCTTCTTCATGCTGCATCGTCGGCATGAGTGGAGCATTTTAAACGTCTGTACTTACTGCGCCCCATAAGAAATCGTTTGTCCCCATTCAAAAGAGATTGTGCGATGTCCTGCAGCGTTCGCAAAGCAAACCTTTGACAGTTTGAAAAGAGGAATTTATTCTGCTTCCTGTGCGTGCAGTAGTTACAAAGTTGAACGTCTTTACACGATCTGCTGCAGTTTTCAGTGGGTGGGCTTTGTCAAATGGCTTGGAAAAACGCACTGTGTTTCGGCTCGGGAAACATCATGAGCAGTGTCCTGCATGTTTTCTGTGTATAGCTGTCTTTTAACGCATACAGAATTCATTCGAAATCATTGATTTCTCCAATTAACAAGGGTCCCTTTTTGAACCTGCCAGAAGCATTCTTTCAATGTAACAGATTTACTCCGGGGAAGGGCAGCATGACATTGAGAGTAGCTCAAGCTTTCAGCACCTTTATCTGACTGCATGTATGCAGACGCTGCTCAGAATCCCCTGTAAGATTCTCCTTCAATTCCGTTTTGCAGTGCTTTAGCTCTTTCAAAAGGCTTCGCTTTGCTAGTCACAATCCAAGGCTCATGACAGCATTTGAAAATATTCGCAACTGCGTTGGCCGGGAATCGAACCTGGGTTAACTGCTTTGAAGGCAGCTATGCGCAACACTGGCTCGCTCCAGAATAAATCTCACGTCGAGGGCATATTTTTTTCCATTTTACCGTGAGTCGGGCTCAGCTGCACAGAGGAGAGAGCAGAGCAATGAGGTCACGGGGACAGGGGAGTCACACGCTGGCGGTTTGAATACGCGGAAGATCACTGAGGGATCCACAGTATATGGACCCTCCGTGCGCCATCAGTCCGCACTCCGGACTCTGAATCCTGCCATCCGAGTTAAGATCTCGGCGGAACCTGAGGCGCAGTTCCTTCTTAAAACGTAATCTGGTGAGCATTTCTAGAATCGTATTTGTATAGATGCAGCCTTTAATGTGTTGCTAGGTTAAAATTGATGACTTCTTGTATTTCAGTAGGCAACTGCCCTCTTGATTTCGGATTTAATTTCTTTATTACAGGGGCGCTTTTATGAAGACAGAGTCATGTTCAGGTACTTTGCTTGATGGAGGAAGCTCATTTCAGACTCTGTGATCTGCTCACCTGGAAAGGTCTGCTATACTACTACAAGAGAGAAGTAGAGTCTGGAAGAAGGGACAATTTTATGATGCTTTGGAAGATAATGTTTTTTTTTTCTTATACTGAAAATGAAAAGTAGTTGTTTCTATATGGACTCAGTCTTTGGAATTTGTATATTTATACATTTCAGTGAACCCTCAGCCATTCCTTCTGTATTGTAATTCAATTTCTCTTTTAAAATTCCTTCCCCACTTCTAGGACCTGCAGTTGCTGAACTCCACAATGGCTTCTATTGGAAAGTCTGTGACTGAGACCATTATTTATTTAGGAGCAATGAGCAATTCTTATATAAATGCAATAAAATCATTATGCTCAAACTATGAAAGAGAATTTTAAGGATAATTTAAGAAATCAGTCTTAGCTTGTTTCTATACACAGATGGTATTATTTATTTTCAAAGGAAACCCGCGAGGATTCCCCTGGTGTGCAAGATGTGCCTGAATACTTTTGATCAGCTTCCTGCTCACTTCAAGAGGGCGTGTATGAAGCACGCCACGGCAGAAGAGATCAGGTGGCCTCTCAACAGGCGAGGGAGGACATGATGAATCACCTGAAGAACGGGGTCATCGTGGATTACCACAGAATAGAGATCAAAGGACACTTTGTGGGCTTGAAATACAAAGAAAATCATGTTCTATGGGACAAGATAAATACAAAACTTAAGCTTTTATTTTAATTAGATTTATTTATAAAGCATAAGCAATCATTTATTACATTAATATATGTGAAAATAACATTTTAGTATCATACGTTTAGTATATTTAGTCCCTAATGCTGAAAGAAATGATCATAGAACATGACATCTAACCTTACCTGCTGTGTTTTTAATCCCTATTGCTCAATGCACGGTGAAAGCATTGCATACATATGTCTGACAATGAGGAATGGGCCCCTGAGACAGTCATTTGCCTGTTTCACAAATGATCGTATTTTACTAGAGATTCTGTTTGGGATTCAGATGTGCATTCGGACAGCAATCCCTTTCAAGAAATGATACGTTCTGGATGAGGTCAAAGGTGCTGGAACACTGTATTTAGGATGTGTTTGCAGAGACTGTGTGTCTCCTGCTTCAACGCAGTGAGAAATAGATGTGCTCCTGTAATTCATTGGTACATGCCCAGGGCAGTAAGCAGTCTGAGGATTTATTTCCAGACGGCATAGAGCAGTGAAGCAGTGAAGTAGTGCAACACACTGGATCATTATATTATTAGAATCTATTCTACTTAAATTATTACATTATACACAATTTGAGTTCATTTTAAAAAGTAAAAGGTAATGAAAGGAATGCATTTTCGTAAGAAAGATAATACCGATATGCATGTGATAATCTTCCTTATATCATGTAGTGCGTCATTTGGACACTTTGTGGGATTGAAATACAAAGAAAATCATGTTCTATGGTACAAGATAAATACAAAACTTAAGCTTTTATTTTAATTAGATTTGTTTATAAAGCATAAGCAATCATTTATTATATTAATATATGTGTGTAGCGGCGAGGCTTATTAATAAGGCAGAATTAAGTGTTCTGAGCCTTCCCAATTGAGGCCCCATTTCTCTGTTCATCTCTGTGGTGCAGCCACAGAGAGACTATTCATGCAGGGTGATTTAAGGTCCTAGGACAGCTCCCAAAGGGGGATGCACTTAGCTAAGCCTGGCTATCATGATCAATGGTCATCCATTGGCGCCTATCTGTCTAGGGAGTGCCAGTTGGACATCTGGACTGCATTACTAAGTGTCAGGACTAAGTGACTCATATCTCACCTTGATCAATCAATCAGGGACTGGTAGGGCCGAGTAACCCACGTGGGACTCTGATGCCCATGGAACTTTCAGCCAATCAATGAGCTGAAGTTCCTCCAGGTAAAAACAGGCAACACAGAGAGCCTGTGAGATTCAGTAAGATTCAGAAGGGAGGATTCAGAGGATTCTGTGGACAATTCTAAAGGGAATTCAAAGGAGAATTCCAGGGCAGGGCGGCCCAGGAGCAGAAGGCTCCCAAGGGCAGGACATTCTCGCAGCGCGCCTCCTGACCATCCTGAGACTCAGCCCGGACAACCACGGAACGGCCAGTGTGTCCGAGTGCCAGAACTTTCCTTTGTTCTAAGAGTCTAGAGCGGAGGTTGCCAGAGAATAACCAGAGGATCCACCCGAGGTTAGCACCAGCAGCAGGCCTCGTGAACAGGTCGGAACTGTGGACAGCTGAATCACTATTCAGAACTAGCTCTTCATCAGAAACGAACCGGTCCTCTTCCTGACTTGCTGGGACCCACAGTCATCTTTTCTCCTGTGCACAAACTTTGCTAGTTAAAGCCCACAGTGAGCATCAGCAGCGCAGCGTCGCAAGCCACACAGCACAGCCTGGCACGGAGCCAGAGAGCGCGGATTGGACAGCAACAGCCTGCAACTGTTTCTTTGTGCCCGCAGGAAGATCTGAATCCCCAAAGATTGGATGAGTATTCAACTTCAATGCATTACAGCTCGAGAATTCAATTGTTATCCCAACCAGTTGATATCAATTTAATTCCTAAGAGTTATGTACTTGTTTGAGTATCTAATGTAGAAGTTATAACCAAGTTCATTAACGAAACGGTCTTAATGAATGATATACTGAACGTATGTCCTCTTGATATGTGTAACACTTCGTAACTGACTGAATATATATCTTTTGTATTCTGATAACCCTCTCGATAAGATCTGTTAGGTTTACATGCATATTTTATGTATTAATAAATGTATCCTCGTGTATTAGTACCTGTGTGTGCGCGTTGTTTGAGTTATGTCACATGGTTGGATTCTAAAGCCATCAAAAGAATCAACTTTGTGATTTACTGCTACAATTAATAATTGTCTCAGTAAATGCCCAAACCCTACAGAACTGGTGCCTTCAGAGAGCCACTACATTTAATTTTGCTATGGCAACATTACATATTTGGCGTCCCTGAGCCGGTTTTCTTACATGTGAAAATAACATTTTAGCATCATATTATTACATACAGGTCTCTAGCTTCAACACAGTGATATATATATATACTCAGTGATTTACTGGTACATGCCCAGGTCAATAATCAGAATGAGGATTTATTTCCAGACGGGCTACAGGTAGTGTTGTGAAATACTTCAACACACTGGATCGCAGATTTAGACCCCCTGCACTCTTACTCCTTAAAAACCAAAGAAATGAAGATATGTAGCAATCACATTGCAACAGGGCTGACAGTGACTTAATGCTTATACTAGTGGACTTCTGGTACCTTTAGGGTACGGTGTTCCATGAAGGGCTATCAAATCCCGCATTTCAGATGCCTAGCTGTTTCGCTGATGTGTTGCACCTCAGAATCACTTTTAAACCTTACCTCTGGTATCTTAAATCCCTATTGCTCAACGCATGGTGAAAGTATTGCATAAATGTGTCTGAAAATGAGCAATGGGCACCTGAGAGACTCATTTGCCTGTTTCACAAATGATCATATTTGACTAGAGATTCTGTTTGGGATTCAGTTGTGCATTCTGACAGCAATCGCTTTCAAAAAACGATACATTCTGGATGAGGTCAAGGTGCAGGAACACTGTATTTAGGATGTGTTTGCACTTATTCTGTGTCTCTAGCTTCAACACAGCGATATATGTATATGCTCACTGATTTTTTGGTACATGCCCAGGGCAATAATCATTATGAGGATTTATTTCCTGATGTGCTAGGGGTAGTGTTGTGAAATACTTCAACACACTGGATCGCAGGTTTAAACCGCCTGCACTCTTACTCCTTAAAAACCAACAAATGCAGATATGTAGCAATCATATTGTAGCTGACACTCATTTGCCTGTTTCACAAATGATCATATTTTACTAGAGATTCTGTTTGGGATCCGGATGTGCATTCTGACAGCAATCTCCTTATCGCGGCTTTGCCCTTCTTGCCTCTTTGGACAATATCTCCATCTTGTGGTCGTTATTGGTAAAGTCTAGACAACATCTCCATCTTGTGGTCGTTGTTGGTAATGTCTTCTTATGCCCTTTTTTATTTTAATTCTCTATTAGTTGATTCTAGAATCTCTACAATGGAGATGAAAACATCAGTTTTATAGCAGACAATATGACATTATTTATAGTCCAATTAGAAACTTATTACCCTGTTTTTAACATAATAACAAATTAAAATTGATTAAAACTAAGTTTGGAACACCAGGGAACATAACAAATGATTTTTAGGAAAACCATGAGGTTCTCTGTGTCCAATGCCTGCAAGGGGAGAAAGCTAGAATCCTTTGATTTTTTCAAAATTTGAAAATAAACATCATATAACAACAGCTTTCATTCCTAGGAGTGAAAAATAACCATTTTTGAAGACATAGTAGTTTCTAAAACACTACAATAAAGTTAAAAACATCAGTTTTATATTACATTATTTTTAGTGAAATTAGTCATTTTTTGCACTATTTTTAATAAAATATCTAATTAAAAGTGATTAAAATTAAGTTTGGAACAACAAGGAACACAAAAAAAAAAGATTTTTAGGAAAACCATGAGGTCCTCTGTGCCCGATGCCTGCAAGGGGAGAAAGCTAGAATCCTAAAAAAAAGTTATCAATTCTAGAGCCTAAGAGGAAAACAAGACAAATGTATATCTCCAAATAATTTTATGTGCTTCAGAAGAGCCCAGGAAAGTTTTTTGCATACATGAAACCACGCCCGTTTGCACATAAGCAGACATGGTTGCACACACGACTGCATGAAAGCACACGTGCATGCGAAGTCATCCTGTTGAGCATTTGAAAAGCCGCACCACGCCGCACTTGAAATAGCTCTTACATTAGTGGTAGACGCAGGAATCGCCTTTTTATTTACGCTCTTACCAACGCGATGGAAAGCAAAACAAAGCAAAGCAGAGCAATACAAAACGAACAAACGAAAACCCTCACGTCCCGCACTTGCATATAACGCCGTTACGTGCCCAAGCGGTATTGTACGTCATCCTAGCACTGCACCCCGGGGCGTAAGGTATATGGGAACGAGCACACGCCACGAATCGTCTCGAATCACTCCCTACAGCTGTAAGGCACCTTGAAGCGTGCACCCCCAACATTCTTCTTTGCACATCTGTGAAAGGTAAACTCTTGAGCAAACTCTGAACCAGCTCTAAGGAAACTAATCTGATTAGACGTTACTTTGACTCATCTTTTTACTCTCAGTGCTGGATTGCTCAAACTCCAGCTAGGGTTAGGTTTAACATTCCCACGCTACTTAGACACTTTGTTTACGCTCAGTGCTGGATTTTGGGAACTTCAGGACGAGTGGGAATTTTCTCCTATCTGTCAATTCTGTTTTGTTTTGGAGACTCTTGGCTGCCTATATTGTACAGTGCAGCGTGAAGGAAACATTTTCCAAAACTGTGTCAGCTCAAAAGTTGTAAGAAAACCTCTCCAGCTGCTTTACCTCTCTTCATTTTTGTCATTTAATGTGACAATCGATGTATAACTGGAGCCTTACATATGCAAATGGTGAGGCTCCAGTTCGACACCACTTTACAGTATATGACAAAAGCATGGCAGACTGTGCCGGACCAGCTGGTAACTTCCGCTTATTTTGACCATATTAAACATTGGAAATCTTCCCACTTGCATTTGTGACACTTGATTTTGGCTCCACCTAAGACACTCTTAAATCTTCAAACACTTTTCTCTTCTCCCGCAACACTCTTGTCCGTCGGCACTGTGTGGCAGCGTTGCAGGACAACCCATCTCACCACGGAAAGGAACCTAACAGCTTTGGTAAGAGAGGAGGAAAGGACATGGCCCGTACGGGGCTCGAACCCGTGACCTTGGCGTTATTAGCACCACACTCTAACCAACTGAGCTAACCGGCCTCGTGACAGTGCCCCTCTCTGTGCTGCAAAAAATCAAACTCAGGGAATTTCTTTTGTCCTCCTTTGAATAGAAAGCCGTGTAATTCAGTGTACGGGCTTTCTCATGCAGTTTCATGGTTTCACAGCATTATTCAGCTGATTTTAAATGTACCTAAAGGAGAAACATTATTGAAGACCATCAATTACCAAGAGCTTTTGTCAAAGGTTTTGGTGGTCATTTTTAATGACCACAGAGCACTATGACCTCGGTTTTACATCTCATCCAAAAGACAGCGCCCTTTTACAACACAGCTTCTCCGTCACTATATTGGGAGATTGGGACCCGCACAGACCTCAGGGTGAGCGCCTCCCCGCTGGCCCCATTAACACCACTTTCAGCTGGAAGCTTTGTTTTTCCCTGTAGCTCACCCTCATCCAGGTACTGACCTGGCTCACACCTGCTTAGCTTCAGTGGGTTTTCAGTTGCGAGTTGCAAAAGTTGGGATGCAAGTGATGGAGCCGTTCGCTGCAAAAGCCACTGCATTGGCCAGGAATCGAAACCAAGCCTCCTGCGTGGCAGGTGAGAGTTCTAACAATGAACCACCAATGCTCAATGCCTGTACCTTCAAAAAAGACGCTTTTTTGGTGCTGTGTGCAAAAAGCGTCGACATCTACTTCCAGCTGCAAAATGCCATCCGCGGACGCTGTGAATTTATTTATTTAGACACCGCTCAGAATCCCCTGTAAGATTCTCCTTCAATTCCGTTTTGCAGTGCTTTAGCTCTTTCAAAAGGCTTCGCTTTGCTAGTCACAATCCAAGGCTTGTGACAGCATTTGAAAACACTTGCCACTGCGTTGGCCGGGAATCGAACCCGGGTCAACTGCTTGGAAGGTAGCTATGCTCACCACTATACCACCAACACATGCCCGGGGGAACCCTCCAGGACACCACCAGAGAATGCTCACGATTTCAGAAGCTGTCTCCGGGACGTGCTGATTCCACACATCCTGAATAAATCATGTTATTGTTAGTTGCTGTAGCTAGACGTTCAAATGAGTTTCATGGCCAGATGGACTGTTTCCTCAAGTGGTATAGTATTGCAGTAAGACAGCACGATGCCTGCAAGACTATGTCACGCTAAACGCCACAGATTGTGTTTGTCCGTTCGTGTCAGTCGTCCTGCAGCCACGGGAAGTGGGACACAAACATGCTGCAATGCTTTCAAGACATTAGGATTTGTTTGTGCAACATCCGAGAAGAGTACTTGTGGCTTGAATGTGACTGAGCAAGGTGTTTAAAGACAGAGACTGAAAACTGTTAAAGGATGAGTCAAAGTAACGTCTAATCGGATTAGTTTCCTTAGAGCTGGTTCAGAGTTTGCTCAAGAGTTTACCTTTCACAGATGCGCAAAGAAGAATGTTGGGGGTGCACGCTTCAAGGCGCCTTACAGCTGTAGGGAGTGATTTCAGACGATTCGTGGCGTGTGCTCATTCCCATATACCGTACGCCCCGGGGTGCAGTGCTAGGATGACGTACAATACCGCTTGGGCACGTAACGGCGTTATATGCAAGTGCGGGACGTGAGGGTTTTGCGTTTGTTCGTTTTGTTTTGCTCTGCTTTGCTTTGTTTTGCTTTCCATCGCGTTGGTAAGAGCGTAAATAAAAAGGCGATTCCTGTGTCGACCACTAATGTAAGAGCTATTTCAAGTGCGCCGTGGTGCGGCTTTTCAAATGCTTAACAGGATGATTTTGCATGCACGCGTGCTTTCATGCAGTCGTGTGTGCAACCATGTCTGCTTACGTGCAAACGGGCGTGGTTTCATGTATGCAAAAAACTTTCCTGGGCTCTTCTGAAGCACATAAAATTATTTGGAGATATACATTTCTCTTATTTCCCTCTTAGGCTCTAGAATTGATAACTTTTTTTTCATTTTTGGCATTTTTCATCATTTTCCAGAAAGTGGTTGCAAGCCCAATATCATGTGAAGAAACTTCAGGATTCGGGGATCAGTCAATGGATTTTCTTCAAAGTTGGATTTTTGCACTCTGTGGACCAAGAGATGTTGTTCTATAATGTTTTTTTTTTCAAATTTAAAAATATCATTTTTTCATGGAGCTTTGAATGGGATGGATTCACCCTCCTTTAGCTAGGACAGAGCTCCAGGAGCCTGGGTAGGATTCTAGCTTTCTCCCCTTGCAGGCACCTGGCACAGAAGACAATATTTTTTTCCTTAAAATCTTTTTTTTTGTGTTCCTTGTTGTTCCAAACTTAATTTTAATCACTTTTAATTAGAGATTTTATTAAAAATAGTGCAATAAATGACTAATTTCACAAAAATTAATGTAATATAAAACGGATGTTTTCAACTTTATTGTAGTGTTTTAGAAACTAATATGTCTTCAAAAATGGTTGTTTTTCACTCCTATGAATGAAAACTGTTGTTATATGATGTTTTTTTTTTCAAATTTTAAATGATCATTTTTTCATGGAGCTTTGAAGGGGATGGATTCACCCTCCTTTAGCCAGGACAGAGCTCCAGGAGCCTGGGTAGGATTCTAGCTTTCTCCCCTTGCAGGCACCTGGCACAGAAGACATCATTTTTTTCCTCTTGCTCAGGGCCGCTGGAATGCAGGTAGATTCTTTTCAACATGCTTTTACATAATATGTTGTAACAATGATTTCAAAAAGAAACTACAGAAGCCTTACAGATTAAAAATATCTCACCTTGTGCTCATTTCCCTCTATTCCCCGTGTTGCAGTGGTGGGATGACGTAAATTACTGCTTCGACACGTAACGGCATTATAATCAAGTGCAAGAGCTGAGGGCTTTAGTTTTGTTTCGTTTTCCATGGCGTTCGTAAGCGCGCAAATCAAAGGCAATTCCTGCGTCTAACACGAATGTAAATGCTTTTGAAAGTGCAGTGTGGTGCATTTGTGGTTTGTTGATGTTTTTTCTGTCTGCCAAAGTTGCATTTTGACATCTGGACGGGGAGACTTTATCATTTGAACGTGAAGCCAGCCTTAAACCCTCTGAGGCGTGTCTGTCTGCCGGCACGTATTTTGTGAAAGGTATTTTTTTTTTTTAACGGAGAGCGACTTTGAAAACGTTTCCGCAGCCACCTCGCACTCCGTGTTAGATTATAGGAGGAATGCGGCAGCGGCGAGCTCGCTGTAGTCGTGGCCGAGTGGTTAAGGCGATGGACTCGAAATCCATTGGGGACTCCCCGCGCAGGTTCGAATCCTGCCGACTACGGCGTCTACCGCACGTCGCTTTGTGCCTGCGCTGAAAAGGTGTAGTGCCGCTTCTCCTTTCCTCGTGCTATAAAAACGCTAAATCGCTTGTCCCCGCTGCCATGGAAATCAATTCTTCAGGTAACCACACACTTTGTGTTCGCACCTCTGGTGATCTACTTATGCCTTTGAAAACCTAATGATTAAAGCTGAAAGAATCGACACAATATGTAGGTGCTCGTAAAGCACGCAGTAAAGAACTGTTAACAGCAAGGGTTTCAGTGGGTTAACTGAGGAGAAGGCGTGATCGCTAATTGTTGACTTTGTATTTGGTGTTAGAAACACTCTTACTGTGCATGACGTGCAACAAATGTAGCCACATAAATTGCATCACGCTTTCATGTATGCTATTGCAGACACCAACGTTGCCTAGATAGAAAACCGAAATAGCCGTGGGTTTGCTTGCTGGTCTGAAGGATCTCTCTTCGAATCTCTATCATTTGTCAATGGAAGTAAAAGGCGCTGCAATCTCATACGTTCAGAATCAAACTCGCAGCTGTTGTTCGACTTTATTTCTTGACTAATTACAACTGAGTGTTGCATGAGCAGTTACGTAAACTTGTCTGGTATATTTGAACACAGATGCCGTTCTTCAATTAAAACTAACAGTACATTGTCAGGGACATTCAGTTCTATAAAAACAAGAGACAGACAAGAGAATATTTCTACCTTTCATGTGGAGTACGTGTTGACTTACTGATCGGAATAATTGAAAAGTTCGGGTCATAGCCGATGCAGTGCGTGCTAATTAGAACAACAGCAACGCTGAGCTCTCAGCACCGTACTGAGCCCAGGTGTTTTTCTAAAGCTGTCAGGTGCAGTTCATTTACAGTACGCCCCGTGTCTCAACGGTAGGACGGAGTCAAATACTGCCTCGACACGCAACAGCATTATAATAAACCGCAGGACTTGAGGGCTGTTCTCTTTGAATGTTCCAAGGCATTCGTAAGAGCGTAGGTCAAGGGCCATTCGTGCATCTCCTGTAACTCGAGTAAAAATGCTATTCAAAGTGCAGTGACTGAAATCGTCGTCCACATGTCTCCGTTGTTGATTTATTTCTGTCTAAGAAAGTTCTATTTTCATGTCCGAACGGGGAGACTTTATCATTCCAACTTGAAGCCACCCTTAAGTACTCTGAGGTGTGTGTCTGCTTACACGTATGGCGTAAAAGGTTTCTTAAACGGAGAGCGAACTTGAAAAAAGTTGCCGCCGCCGCCGCCTCGCACTCCCTGTTCGATTGTAGCAAGAAGCCAACAGCTGGCGTATTTACTGTAATCGTGGCCGAGTGGTTAAGGCAACAAATTTGAAATCTGTTTGGGTCTCCCTGCGCAGGTTCAAATTCTGCCGACTACGGTGCTCTCGTGCGTGCATGAAAAAGGACCAGCGCTGTTTTGTTTTCGCTGGGACCTTTAACACTCTAAATCGCCTAGACCCACTGCCTTGGAAATCGATTCTTCAGCACCCACGAGTGACGCTTTGCAGCTGGACGCAGATAACGATGCTTTTCTGCAACGAGCTTTCCAGCTGAATTTTCTCGGCAGCTCCATACTGAACCTGTTCTCCATTGCAACATAGCGGAGGCTCGTCACGTCTATAGCAAGGCTGTGTAGGACCGCATACGCCACAGTGACTTGTACACAGACCACATGAAAGGCAAGCAAAATACACTTTTAAAATTCCAAAGACTCACAAGGTCAGAGGAACAGCGATGACCTGAACAGATCTGTTACAGAAGTCTAGGTTGACCTTTTTAGAGCTGTAATTGCATTTTTGTTTAATAGAAGATCACATCTACTCGCATGTACCAGCACCTTACAGTTTATTGATGTTAATTCTATTTAAGTAATAAGATTGCTAACGATGTTTGACTTTAGCGGGTGTTTTTTAGAACAAATTGCTTACTCTTCTGTAAGGAATACGCAGTACGTGCCTTTGTCAGTCATTGCTCACCATACCTGTAACTTTCTTATCTAACTCACTTCCTCAAATGGTGAAGGTCCACAAACATAAATGAAAAAAAGCCTTGTTGTAGATGAGGTGCACAAAAAAGCAGCCCCTGATAGTGTATAACACATTTGTACTATTGCAGAGACACATGTAACATATATATATATTGTATATATATATGAAACAGAAATAGAAACAGAAACAGGAATCGCTTACTCACCTGGAGAATCTCTGTAGGAATATCTAGCATTTATCAATGGAAATAAAAGCTGCTTTAATACAGTGCATGTTCAAACTCAAACCCTCAGCTGCTGTTCTTGTTTGTTTTGGGACAAATTGCAACTGAGCATCGCATGAGCCGTTACGTACCCTTATCTGTTAGGGAATTTCAAGGGAGGAGTTAGGTCAGAATGGGTAGGCTGCAAAACAACAAGTAAAGATTTATTCCAAGATGAAACGTTGTGGCGATTTTCTTATCTTTTCAGCATGGACTAAACTTTTACGTGTTCCTTATATGCTATATATGTATATATTAGCACCAATGTCGTTCTTAAAAACTAACATGAAATTGTCAGGGACATTCAGCTATATACAAAGACGAGACAGACAAAGTAATAATTCTGTATTAACGTGGCCTACATATTGACGCAATGATCGAACTAACTGACATGTTCTGATTCAGATCTCCTGCAGTTCATGCCAATTAGAACAATAGCAATGCTGAGTCCTCCCCACCCTACTGAGCACAAATTCAGCTGCTCTCCAGTTCTGTTCTGCATGTTTTTTCATTGCAATTGAGCTTGGAGCTGGAGATGATCTCCATACAGTTCTGTGTTAACTAGCCCGCACTTGCGTGCTAATTTACGGGTTGTGGCAAATGCTTTTCTATAGTTCATATACATGACGGCAACCTGTTACCGAGGAACCTGAGAGGTTTAAAAGCCTCACGAGCCAGGCAGGACTCAGACCTACAATCTTCTGATCCAAAGTCAGGCGCGTTATCCATTACGCCACTGGCCCATAGAACATGCGCTTGCACTCCACCACAGAGAGCTCTACACTGCTACTAGTAGTACACTTCCCCATCTAAATTTTCACAGCAAGAAACTTGTGTTTCCTACTATTTTTATCAGGTTTAAAATGTCATCTCCTTAAAACAAAAAAAGTGTTGATGTGTCGTGCTGAAATTCCGATTGATTTTGAATTCAAAGAAAAAAGGTTTTCTTCCAAAACACCATGAAATTGTCACATCTTGCAGACAATAGGTGTATTCCATGTTGAAAAGAGAAGAAAGAAAACCATGGAGCCTTTTACAGGTGTGAGGCTTCTTCAGGTGTGAGAAGACCTCACAGCTGAAACGCTGTGTTTCCGTTCTTCTCTTTTCAGCATGCAATAAACCTATTACTTGTTCCTTTGCAGCCGAGGCATGCTGACGTAGCTACCCAGCTGAACATCTTGCAGACTCTACAGTACTTCTCTCCTGTAGAAGTAAAGCAGGGCTTGCTGGGTGAGCTTTTGCTCCGGTAAATTAGGTCACGTGTCAGGTTAAATCACTTCTTCTAAACACAACATTTGCTGGTGCTAGCTTTCCCCATGAAAAGAGACATTTCCCTTACAGTACATGACATATCGTTTTTATTCTATCAATAAATATAGAAATTAAACAAAAGAAAAAATGGTGTCGCCAAAGAATGCACAGCTCTGTCGCCTTGGGGAGGTGTCAAGGGCATTGAGCTCCTTGGACATGAAAAGTGCCCGATAAATGCCATTTCTCATCATTTCTCTTGGCGTCAGTTCTGCTATTAAATGGGAAAGAGGCAACGGGCTCAGAGATTATGTTAAGTGCACACCGAGCGCAGATGTGTCCAAGTGTCTGTAAAAGTGCGGTGCTCCCTAGTGGCTTAAAGTGCCTGCCTAGTAAGCAGGCGATCCTGGGTCTGAATACCAGCTGTGCCTCTCTCCGTGTCTTGTTGTGCCAAATGTATCATTTCAGACAAACATGTACAGCTTTGTTCAGTTTAATGCAAGAATTCATTTCCTTTCTGGAATAACTTGTTTTTGAAGAAATCCATACATTTTGTGAAAGATGAAATCCATTTCTTGGTTGTCAGTGAAAAATTATTGCTGGCTACGAGAAGCGCAAACGATTGTTTTCTTTGACCATAAACCTGCAAATGTAGGGAGCACAAAAGACCGTCAGACTCTGTGGTGCAATCGGTTAGTGCATTTGGCTGTTAACTAAACAGTTGGTGGTTCAAGCCCCTCCAGTATGCGTGTCTCAGTTTTTCCAATGTAAACATCATCACCATCGCTAAAGAAGATGGCGCAGAAGGCTCCACAGCCGAAACGTTGTGCTTCTTTTCTTCTCTTTTCAGCATGGAGTAAACCTTTGCTTTATCCTTTGCAGCCTAAGCATGCTGACGCAGCTACCTTTCTCTTAACGCGCCTCAATCATTATTCACCAAAACGATCAGCAGAATAAGTCGCCTTTGTGGTGATGTCACTCCTCTGCTTCACAAATGTCCTTAGTGACGGGCCATTTCTTTCTGCCATTTTTCCGGAGCGGTTATTGATTGCTCCATCATTTCCCTCTTACTTTCCATCACTAGATTGAAAAAAAAAACAGAAACAGGCTGACAGGACGACAATCAAATTGCAAAAACTCATCAAAGCACTCGATAGAGTATTTGAATCCACAAGTAGCTACGAGCGACTTTGTCCTGGCTTGCATGAAAGTCGGAAAATGTCAAAAAGAAAAAGATGGTGGCTTTTTCATATTCGTTCTTTTATTTTTAGTTCGTTGCTTCTTCTGTCCATTGTCCTCCTGCCTGGCTCTTGACCTGTTTGAACGCACACAGTAGACTTTCATGCAGGGGATTTGTCCTGAGCCTCTGTGAAAGACCCACCCACCCCCATAAATAACTGCTCTAGAAACACATGAATGCAAAACTAAACCACAGCTTAAAGAGGAGCTTGTCATGACCGCCAGGCAGTTAAGACCAACTCTTAAGCGATCTAATCAGCACCAGCAGTGGGTGATTATTAACAAACGCCGCCGCACGAGTTAACCCACCTGCACACACTCCACCGTGCGGTACGCAGTGCTATTTTTACCATCTTTACCTGCTTCCCGCTGGTATTGAGTCTACTCCTTGAGAGCTCTACCTGGCGTTTTTTCCATTACCTCGTTTATTCTGGATATTGGACTCCCCTTCTGCCTTTTTGACTTTGGACCTCGCCTCTCACCTCGGACTGTTTGCCACCAGTGTTCTCCCTGGATTACGACTTACCTTACGCCTCTTGACAACGAAACAAAGCAAAGCAGAGCAAAACAAAACGAACAAACGAAAACCCTCACGTCCCGCACTTGCATATAACGCCGTTACGTGCCCAAGCGGTATTGTACGTCATCCTAGCACTGCACCCCGGGGCGTATGGTATATGGGAACGAGCACACGCCACGAATCGTCTCGAATCACTCCCTACAGCTGTAAGGCACCTTGAAGCGTGCGCCCCCAACATTCTTCTTTGCGCATCTGTGAAAGGTAAACTCTTGAGCAAACTCTGAACCAGCTCTAAGGAAACTAATCCGATTAGACGTTACTTTGACTCATCCTTTAAGGGACCCTTGTTAATTGGAGAATCCAATGATTTCGAATGAATTCTGTATGCGTTAAAAGACAGCTATACACAGAAAACATGCAGGACACTTCTCATGATGTTTCCCGAGCCGAAACACAGTGCGTTTTTCCAAGCCATCTGACAAAGCCCGCCCACTGAAAACTGCAGCAGATCGTGTAAAGACGTTCAACTTTGTAACTACTGCACGCACGCACAGGAAGCAGAATAAATTCCTCTTTTCAAACTGTCAAAGGTTTGCTTTGCGAACACTGCAGGACATCGCACAATCGCTTTTGAACGGGGACAAACGATTTCTTATGGGGCGCAGTAAGTACAGACGTTTAAAAAGCTCCACTCATGCCGACGATGCAGCATGAAGAAGCGCAACCTAACGTTTGCATTCCTAGCAAATTCCTTTCATTTTTTTATAAATAAAGACAGTCTTGTTTAACAAACAACACACACAACATTTTACATTGTCAATTCAGTTCAAATCAATGTATTTCTATATAGCGCCTTTCACAACAAGGGCTTCCCAAGGTTCTTAACAATGCAAGTTGTTAAGAGCCTTGTGTCTAATATGCCGCCTCGGTAACGTGCTGTCTCTTTGAGGCAAATGTTTAAATCCTCTGAGTTAAGTGCTGAAGTTATAGTAGTCCTATCAGTATTGTTGCCTCCGATCAACAGATCCTCAGTTTTCTCAGAGTTGAGTAACAAAAAGTTTTCACACATCCAAGTATTTCCTTCATTAATGCATTTAACTAAAGTGATAATAGAAGAGTTGTCGTTTGGTGTAAACAAAATGTTTATTTGAGTGTCATCAGCATATGAATGAAAGTTCATATTATTTTTTCGGATTATCCTACCTAGCAGCAGCATGTAGAGAGAGAGAGCAATATTGGTCCCAGCACTGATCCCTCTGGTACCCCAAATTGAACTGGTGACATTGATGAAGCAGTACAATTATTAGATATTTGAACATAATGAAAACGATGACTTAAATGTGAAGTAAACCACTTAAGGACGGTTCCAAATAAGCCAACCTCAAACTCAAGCCTGTGTAACAAAACAGAGAGGTCAACCGTGTCAAAGGCAGCTCTAAGATCTAGAAGCACAAGCACTGTTGCATTCCCCGCATCAGTAGCTAAGAGAATATCATTTACGACTCTTGTTAATGCAGTTTCAGAAAGCAGACTGAAATTTCTCAAGTATATTATTTGAATCCAGATACGATTGACGTTGGGCAACAACTATTCTCTCAAGACTTTTAGATTGAAATGGGACCTTTGAGAAAGGCCTGTAGTTGTTAAGAACTTGTGGATCCAAATTTGACTTCTTAAGGAGCGGTCTAACAACCGCTACCTTAAATTGATCAGGTACAACGCCTGACGCAAGCGATGCATTCATCATACTAATTATAGGTCCTGCCAGTCCTTCGAGGGAATCTTTGACTAGCTGAGTGGGGATGGGATCTAGCGAACAGGTGGTTGACTTTGTCTTACGTTTGTGTCCATGAGTCCACCATAAGAAGAAATCTGAACAGGAGTGTTGATCATGCGAGGTCACCATGGAGGAAACCACTGCTCTCCCCCCCAAAAAAACCACCACTGCCCCTCTCAAGTTTGCTAAAGACCACATGGATGTTCCACAGCAACTCCTGGAACAATGTTCTGTGGACAGACGTGACAAAAGTTGAACTTGTTGGTAAATGTGCACAGCGTTATGTTTGGAGATAACAAAACACTGCATACCAACTCCAAAACCTCATCCCACCTGGGAAGCATGGCAGAGGCTGTACGGGTTGCAATCATCGAGGGACCGATGAATTCCAAGATGTATCAGGAAATTCTACAGCAGAATGTCAGGGTGTCTGCCTGTGATCTAAAACTCGAAAGACGCTGGGTCATGCAGCATGACAAAAACAAAGGAGTACATCAACAACAGAGTGGCTGAAACAGAAGAAATTCCGTATTTTGGGATGGCCAAGTAAGAGTCCTGACCCCAATCCCATTGAAGTGCTGTGGCATGATCTGAAGCAGGCCGTTCAGCGCAAGACATCCCAAAAATATACATGAACTGAAACAGTTTTGCATAGAGGAATAGGCCAAAATACCTCCTAACCGCTGCTCAGGTCTGAACAGCCGCTACAGAAAGTGGGGGTTGAGGTTTTTGTCATAAAGGAGGTTCCACTAGCTCCTTAATATAAGGGTTCACGTACTTTTTCCATCAATGACCTTGATTGTTTAAACCATTTGGTCAATAAAGAAACAGCAATGTCAAATGTTGGGCGTGTGTTGTTTGTTAAATCAGACTCTCTTTATTAATTATTATGACTTAGATAAAGATAAGATCACATGTTAGGAGCCATTCATGCAGAAATCCACATCATTCCGAAGGGCTGTTTACACATTTTTTTCTCCCAACTGTATGTGAGAGAAAAGCAGAGACGCTCACTGAGTAAGGTGGGGTTGTAGCTTTGCAAATCACAAGGACATTTGTACACTCAAAATGGGACAGGAGCACCCCAGATGGGACTCGAACCCACAATCCTTGGCTTAGGAGGCCAGTGTCTTAGCCATTAGGCCACTGGGGCACACTGGGTGGGGTCGATCACGCTGATGAAGAGCCAGTTTAGTTTTCCTTTGCTTTTTCAAAGGGATCCCCAAAATTAGGGAAGTTAGGCAGCAGAAGGTTTACTGTGACCTGAGAAGGACCGGCATCCAATCACGGTGATACACACACGCACGCTCTCACTCATCTGAGCTACACAGCTACCAAGATGGTCTCAAGTGTGCCGAGCTGGTACGGAACATATTGAACTGATCGACAGCGAATTGTCTCTCAAACAGGCTTTTCACCTCTGAGCTCCCTGACTGACAGTGATCAGCTACAGATGCAGCCATTCAAAGTGAGCGGTACAGACACGTACCGCAGGTAAGATGACACGGGGTACCGCGGTGCGTGATTGGTTGACCGACAGGGGCACTCGTGGTCCGTTGGTCTGTCGTAGAAAGACTTACTGTAAACGTCTTTACTGTGCCCGTTGTAGATATTGAATTTTACCACTGAAGGAAAATCTTAGTAGCTGAGCATAAAAAGAATAGGAGCATACTGTAACGCGTGTGAAGGCCATAAACGATATTAATTTTGGAACATAAACATACAGTATATAGCTGGTCTTGGTACTTTAAAGAAAAAAATACACACCAGTATTCCATTTCTCCCTAAACATTGTAAGCTTCAAAGTCTTTAACTAACGTGATACCGGAGTCAACAAGCATACTTTTAGAATTTGATTAAAAGGGAATATAATATGGAATCGCGTATCTAAAGAATTTAATAACGGTATGATTATATCCGTGTACTGCGACAGGGCTGTGTAGGGCTGTTTCGTCTGCCTGTTCATGCGAGCTGTCTTGTAGCTGACTGGTCTAGGTGCGTGACTACCAACTGGCAGGTTGTGTGTTCAAATCCAGCTGGTGTTGGACTTTTCTTTTAACAAACATTTCTTCGAAAAAATAGGTAAGTGATATTATGGACAATCAATTGACTTTTATATTTCAAAATATCGCAACATGATCGATATTTGCGATATTTTGAACATATCTTCCCTTCTGACAGCGGTTCCTGCTTCTAGTGTGTGTGTGCAACAGAGTAAATTTTTATAGAGAAATGGAGGCTGGACAGTATGCGTTACAATATAAACATTTATATTGATTTAAATCGTGTTGTGATTTAAATCGCAAACGCGTGTTTAATTATGTGTTTTTTAATCATAATCAGGCTAATGCATTTCTACATTTTCTGTTTGAACCAGCTTAGAGGTTCATACAGAAAGACAGCTTGTGTTTAAATTGAGTGTAAGGTAATTTATGCTTCTAAAGTCATGGTCAGCATTTATTATTGTACTGTGCTGTAAACTTTTTCTGTGCCTAGTCACATTATTTTATAGCGTTTTTATTGCGTTATTAAATCCGGTGGCGCTGTGTGTTAGTTTCCTGATTCCCATTATTTAAACTGCGACACTGATCATTCATCTCTAAATAAACTTTATTTTATATAGCGTTTTAAGCGAATAGGTAATTAGATTGCTCATAAACCTAATCGCTTTTTCTACATAAACACAGCGTGATTGCTCTCTGAAAATGCTTTTCCTTAAAGCGATTCTATTGAGGGAGTAGCCCAGCTACCACTTAACACTGTACTTCCTACTTTGAATACCTGTGAGACCGGTTTAATTCGTCACAGCCAGCACTCCGGGAGTTCATATTGCTTGACTAATTTTAAAAACTAAGTTATAAATGCAAACGCTTCCTCGGTGCGCTGCTCTGGTACGCCGGGTCTTACACAGTGCCTGTCGGCAGTAAGCGTTACAATATACATACTTTCTGTCTAAGAACGTTCTGTTTTCATGTCCGAACGGGGAGACTTTATCATTCCAACTTGAAGCCACCCTTAAGTCCTCTGAGGTGTGTGTGTGTGTGCTTGCACGTATGGCGTAAAAGGTTTCTTAAACGGAGAGCGAACTTGAAAAAAGTTGCCTCCGCTGCCGCCGCCGCCTCGCACTCCCTGTTCGATTGTAGCAAGAAGGCAGCGGCCGCGGCGCTCGCTGTAGTCGTGGCCGAGTGGTTAAGGTGACGGACTTGAAATCCGTTGGGGTCTCCCCGCGCAGGTTCAAATCCTACCGACTGCGGCGTCCTTTGCATTTGGTTGCGTGCGTGCGTGTAAAAGGACCAGCGCCGTTTCGTTTTCGCTGGGACCTTTAACACTCTAAATCGCCTGGACCCGCAGCCTGTGAAATCGATTCTTCAGCACCCACGATGGACGCTTTGCCGCTGGACACAGATAACGATGCTTTTCTGCAACGAGCTTTCCAGCTGAATTTTCTCGGCAGCTCCGTACTGAACCTGTTCTCCATTGCAACATAGTGGAGGCTCGTCACGTCTATAGCAAGGCTGTGTAGGACCGCATACGCCACAGTGACTTGTACACAGACCACATGAAAGGCAAGCAAAATACACTTTTAAAATTCCAAAGACTCACAAGGTCAGAGAAACAGCGATGACCTGAACAGATCTGTTACAGAAGTCTAGGTTGACCTTTTTAGAGCTGTAATTGCATTTTTGTTTAATAGAAGATCAAATCTACTCGCATGTACCAGCACCTTACAGTTTATTGATGTTAATTCTGTTTAAGTAATAAGATTGCTAACGATGTTGGACTTTAGCCGGTGTTTTTTAGAACAAATTGCTTACACTTCTGTAAGGAATACGCAGTACGTGCCTTTGTCAGTCATTGCTCACCATACCTGTAACTTTCTTATCTAACTCACTTCCTCAAATGGTGAAGGTCCACAAACATAAATGAAAAAAAAACCCTTGTTGTAGATGAGGTGCACAAAAAAGCAGCCCCTGATAGTGTATAACACATTTATACTATTGCAGAGACACATGTAACATATATATACTGTATATATATGAAACAAAAATAGAAACAGAAACAGGAATCGCTTACTCACCTGGAGAATCTCTGTAGGAATATCTAGCATTTATCAATGGAAATAAAAGCTGCTTTAATACAGTGCATGTTCAAACTCAAACCCTCAGCTGCTGTTCTTGTTTGTTTTGGGACAAATTGCAACTGAGCATCGCATGAGCTGTTACGTACCCTTATCTGTTAGGGAATTTCAAGGGAGGAGTTAGGTCAGAATGGGTAGGCTGCAAAACAACAAGTAAAGATTTATTCCAAGATGAAACGTTGTGGCGGTTTTCTTATCTTTTCAGCATGGACTAAACTTTTACGTGTTCCTTATATGCTATATATGTATATATTAGCACCAATGTCGTTCTTAAAAACTAACATGAAATTGTCAGGGACATTCAGCTATATACAAAGACGAGACAGACAAAGTAATAATTCTGTATTAACGTGGCCTACATATTGACGCAATGATCGAACTAAGTGACGTGTTCTGATTCAGATCCCCTGCAGTTCATGCCAATTAGAACAATAGCAATGCTGAGTCCTCCCCACCCTACTGAGCACAAATTCAGCTGCTCTCCAGTTCTGTTCTGCATGTTTTTTCATTGCAATTGAGCTCGGAGCTGGAGATGATCTCCATACAGTTCTGTGTTCACCAGCCCGCACTTGCGTGCTAATTTACGGGTTGTGGCAAATGCTTTTCTATAGTTCATATACATGACGGCAACCTGTTACCGAGGAACCTGAGAGGTTTAAAAGCCTCACGAGCCAAGCAGGACTCGAACCTACAATCTTGTGATCCGAAGTCAGACGCGTTATCCATTACGCCACTGGCCCATAGAACATGCGCTTGCACTCCACCACAGAGAGCTCTACACTGCTACTAGTAGTACACTTCCCCATCTAAATTTTCACAGCAAGAAACTTGTGTTTCCTACTATTTTTATCAGGTTTAAAATATCATCTCCTTAAAACAGAAAAAGTGTTGATGTGTCGTGCTGAAATTCCGATTGATTTTGAATTCAAAGAAAAAAGGTTTTCTTCCAAAACACCATGAAATTGTCACATCTTGCAGACAATAGGTGTATTCCATGTTGAAAAGAGAAGAAAGAAAACCATGGAGCCTTTTACAGGTGTGAGGCTTCTTCAGGTGTGAGAAGACCTCACAGTCGAAACGCTGTGTTTCCGTTCTTCTCTTTTCAGCATGCAATAAACCTATTACTTGTTCCTTTGCAGCCGAGGCATGCTGACGTAGCTACCCAGCTGAACATCTTGCAGACTCTACAGTACTTCTCTCCTGTAGAAGTAAAGCAGGGCTTGCTGGGTGAGCTTTTGCTCCGGTAAATTAGGTCACGTGTCATGTTAAATCACTTCTTCTAAACACAACATTTGCTGGTGCTAGCTTTCCCCATGAAAAGAGACATTTCCCTTACAGTACATGACATATCGTTTTTATTCTATCAATAAGTATAGAAATTAAACAAAAGAAAAAATGGTGTCGCCAAAGAATGCACAGCTCTGTCGCCTTGGGGAGGTGTCAAGGGCATTGAGCTCCTTGGACATGAAAAGTGCCCGATAAATGCCATTTCTCATCATTTCTCTTGGCGTCAGTTCTGCTATTAAATGGGACGGAGGCAACGGGCTCAGAGAGCAGGTTAAGTGCACACCGAACGCAGATGTGTCAAAGTGTCTGTAAAAGCGCGGTGCTCCGCTGGCGCTGTTCCCTAGTGGCTTAAAGTGCCCGCCTAGTAAGCAGGCGATCCTGGGTCTGAATACCAGCGGTGCCTCTCTCCGTGTCTTGTTCTGCCGAATGTATCATTTCAGACAAACATGTACAGCTTGGTTCAGTTTAATGCAAGAATTCATTTCCTTTCTGGAATAACTTGTTTTTGAAGAAATCCATACAGCTTGTGAAAGATGAAATCCATTTCTTGGTTGTCAGTGGAAAAAGATTGCCGGCTGCAAGAAGCGCAAGTGATTGTTTTCTTTGACCATAAACCTGCAAATGTAGGATGCACAAAAGACTGTCAGACTCTGTGGTGCTGAAAAGTTGGTGGTTCAAGCCCCTCCAGTATGCGTGTCTCAGTTTTTCCAATGTAAACATCATCACCATCGCTAAAGAAGATGGTGCAGAAGGCTCCACAGTCGAAACGTTGTGCTTCTTTTCTTCTCTTTTCAGCATGGAGTAAACCTTTGCTTTATCCTTTGCAGCCTAAGCATGCTGACGCAGCTACCTTTCTCTTAACACGCCTCAATCATTATTCACCAAAACGATCAGCAGAATAAGTCGCCTTTGTGGTGATGTCACTCCTCTGCTTCACAAATGTCCTTAGTGACGGACCATTTCTTTCTGCCATTTTTCCGGAGCGGTTATTGATTGCTCCATCATTTCCCTCATACTTTCCATCCCTAGATTGAAAAAAAAAAAACAGAAACAGGCTGACAGGACGACAATCAAATTGCAAAAACTCATCAAAGCACTCGATAGAGTATTTGAATCCACAAGTAGCTACGAGCAACTTTGTCCTGGCTTGCATGAAAGTCGGAAAATGTCAAAAAGAAAAAGATGGTGGCTTTTTCATATTCGTTCTTTTATTTTTAGTTCGTTGCTTCTTCTGTCCATTGTCCTCCTGCCTGGCTCTTGACCTGTGACTGTTTGAACGCACACAGTAGACTTTCATGCAGGGGATTTGTCCTGAGCCTCTGTGAAGGACCCACCCACCCCCATAAATAACTGCTCTAGAAACACATGAATGCAAAACTAAACCACATCTTAAAGAGGAGCTTGTCATGACCGCCAGGCAGTTAAGACCAACTCTTAAGCAATCTAAACAGCACCAGCAGCGGGTGATTATTAACAAACGCCGCCGCACGAGTTAACCCACCTGCACACACTCCACCGTGCGGGACGCAGTGCTATTTTTACCATCTTTACTTGCTTCCCGCTGGTATTGAGTCTACTCCTTGAGAGCTCTACCTGGCGTTTTTTCCATTACCTCGTTTATTCTGGATATTGGACTCCCCTTCTGCCTTTTCGACTTTGGACCTCGCCTCTCACCTCGGACTGTTTGCCACCAGTGTTCTCCCTGGATTACGACTTACCTTACGCCTCTTGACCACGAAACAAAGCAAAGCAGAGCAAAACAAAATGAACAAACGAAAAGCCTCACGTCCCGCACTTGCGTGTAACGCCGTTACGTGCCCAAGCGGTATTGTACGTCATCTTAGCACTGCACCCCGGGGCGTACGGTATATGGGAACGAGCACACGCCACAAATCGTCTCGAATCACTCCCTACAGCTGTAAGGCACCTTGAAGTGTGCACCCCCAACATTCTTCTTTGCGCATCTGTGAAAGGTAAACTCTTGAGCAAACTCTGAACCAGCTCTAAGGAAACTAATCCGATTAGACGTTACTTTGACTCATCCTTTAAGGGAACCTTGTTAATTGGAGAAATCAATGATTTCGAATGAATTCTGTATGCGTTAAAAGACAGCTATACACAGAAAACATGCAGGACACTTCTCATGATGTTTCCCGAGCCGAAACACAGTGCGTTTTTCCAAGCCCTCTGACAAAGCCCGCCCACTGAAAACTGCAGCAGATCGTGTAAAGACGTTCAACTTTGTAACTACTGCACGCACAGGAAGCAGAATAAATTCCTCTTTTCAAACTGTCAAATGTTTGCTTTGCGAACACTGCAGGACATCGCACAATCTCTTTTGAATGGGGACAAACGATTTCTTATGGGGCACAGTAAGTACAGACGTTTAAAAAGCTCCACTCATGCCGACGATGCAGCATGAAGAAGCGCAACCTAACGTTTGCATTCCTAGCAAATTCCTTTTATTTTTTGATAAATAAAGACAGTCTTGTGTAACAAACAACACACACAACATTTTACATTGTCAATTCAATTCAAATCAATGTATTTCTATATAGCGCCTTTCACAACAAGGTTACGTGCTGTCTCTTTGAGGCAAATGTTTAAATCCTCTGAGTTAAGTGCTGAAGTTATAGTAGTCCTATCAGTATTGTTGCCTCCGATCAACAGATCCTCATTTTTCTCAGAGTTGAGTAACAAAAAGTTTTCACACATCCAAGTATTTCCTTCCTTAATGCATTTAACTAAACTGATAATAGAAGAGTTGTCGTTTGGTGTAAACAAAATGTTTATTTGAGTGTCATCAGCATATGAATGAAAGTTCATATTATTTTTTCATATTATCCTACCTAGCAGCAGCATGTAGAGAGAGAGAGCAATATTGGTCCCAGCACTGATCTTCTGGTACCCCAAATTGAACTGGTGACATTGATGAAGCAGTACAATTATTAGATATTTGAACATAATGAAAACGATGAGTTAAATGTGAAGTAAACCACTGAAGGACGGTTCCAGATAAGCCAACCTCAAACTCAAGCCTGTGTAACAAAACAGAGAGGTCAACCGTGTCAAAGGCAGCTCTAAGATCTAGAAGCACAAGCACTGTTGCATTCCCCGCATCAGTAGCTAAGAGAATATCATTTACGACTCTTGTTAATGCAGTTTCAGAAACCAGACTAAAATTTCTCAAGTATATTATTTGAATCCAGATACGATTGACGTTGGGCAACAACTATTCTCCCAAGACTTTTAGATTGAAATGGGACCTTTGAGACAGGCCTGTAGTTGTTAAGAACTTGTGGATCCAAATTTGACTTCTTAAGGAGCGGTCTAACAACCGCTACCTTAAATTGATCAGGTACAACGCCTGACGCAAGCGATGCATTCATCATACTAATTATAGGTCCTGCCAGTCCTTCGAGGGAATCTTTGACTAGCTGAGTGGGGATGGGATCTAGCGAACAGGTGGTTGACTTTGTCTTACGTCTGTGTTTATGAGTCCACCATAAGAAGAAATCTGAACAGGAGTGGTGATCATGCGAGGTCACCATGGAGGAAACCACTGCTCTCCCCCCAAAAAAAACCACCACTGCCCCTCTCAAGTTTGTTAAAGACCACATGGATGTTCCACAGCAACTCCTGGAACAATGTTCTGTGGACAGTGACAAAAGTTGAACTTGTTGGTAAATGTGCACAGCGTTATGTTTGGAGATAACAAAACACTGCATACCAACTCCAAAACCTCATCCCACCTGGGAAGCATAGCGGAGGCTGTACGGCTTGCAATCATCGAGGGACCGATGAATTCCAAGATGTATCAGGAAATTCTAGAGCAGAATGTCAGGGTGTCTGCCTGTGATCTAAAACTCGAAAGACGCTGGGTCATGCAGCATGACAAAAACAAAGGAGTACATCAACAACAGAGTGGCTGAAACAATAGAAATTCCGTATTTTGGGATGGCCAAGTAAGAGTCCTGACCCCAATCCCATTGAAGTGCTGTGGCGTGATCTGAAGCAGGCCGTTCAGTGCAAGACATCCCAAAAATATACATGAACTGAAACAGTTTTTCATAGAGGAATAGGCCAAAATACCTCCTAACCGCTGCTCAGGTCTGACCAGCCGCTACAGAAAGTGTGGGTTGAGGTTTTTGTCATAAAGGAGGTTCCACTAGCTCCTTAATATAAGGGTTCACGTACTTTTTCCATCAATGACCTTGATTGTTTAAACCATTTGGTCAATAAAGAAACAGCAATGTCAAATGTTGGGCGTGTGTTGTTTGTTAAATCAGACTCTCTTTATTAATTATTATGACTTAGATAAAGATAAGATCACATGTTAGGAGCCATTCATGCAGAAATCCACATCATTCCGAAGGGCTGTTTACAAAAGTTTTTCTCCCAACTGTATGTGAGAGAAAAGCAGAGACGCTCACTGAGTAAGGTGGGGTTGCAGCTTTGCAAATCACAAGGACATTTGTACGCTCAAAATGGGACAGGAGCACCCCAGATGGGACTCAAACCCACAATCCCTGGCTTAGGAAGCCAGTGCCTTAGCCATTAGGCCACTGGGGCACACTGAGAAAAGTTAGGCAGCAGAAGGTTTACTGTGACCTGAGAAGGACCAGCATCCAATCACGGTGGTACACACACACACGCTCTCACTCATCTGAGCTACACGGCTACCAAGATGATCTCAGGTGCGCCGAGCTGGTACGGAACATATTGAACTGATCGACAGCGAATTGTCTCTCAGACAGGCTTTTCACCTCTGAGCTCCCTGACTGACAGTAATCAGCTAGGTAGTGAAACAGTCAGCTGCTTCTAAGCCTTAAACAGCTGCATCGCGGCGCTTCCACAGAGAGATGATTTGAAAGCCAAACATCGCCCATTGGGAACACCTTACTATCACTAGTTTAAGAGACTCTTAAGGTCTTGCAGAGGTGCCTGTCTAATAGCATGCGCTTTGCAAGATATAGGTGTTTAGGCTGAGGCAGAATGCCTGTTAACAAAATGTTTTTCTAAAGGGGCCTCGCACTCTTTTCCAAGCAATGGTCACCATCCCCACCGAGTGTCACAATGTAGTCATGTCCTAGGACATCACCTGTTAGTCTCCATTTGTCTGCCACCAACACTTTAGGTTAAGGGGTCACAACCGCACCCCGGAGACCAGAGGAGCCGTTGGCGTTCTGGCAGCGCAGATTGGGCTGAAGGTGGGGCGCTTGAATCTCGCTGTTGGAGGCCGTCTGAAACTGACCCAAGCCTTTCCCTTGAATTAAATGTAAATAAGAAATGAACCCCAGATGCACATGGAATCAATCACGTGTTTCCTTTGAGCCGTTTCAGAGACTGCTCCAGAGTTTACCTTGCACAGATGCGCAAAGATTAATGATGGGGGTGCACGCTTCCAGGCGTCTTACAACTGTAGGGACTGATTAGAGACAATTCGTAGCTTGTGCTCATTTCCCTCTATTCCCCGTGTTGCAGTGGTAGGATGACGTAAATTCCTGCTTCGACACGTAACGGGATTATAATCAAGTGCAGGAGCTGAGGGCTTTAGTTTTGTTTCGTTTTCCATGGCGTTCGTAAGCGCGCAAATCAAAGGCAATTCCTGCATCTAACATGAATGTAAATGCTTTTGAAAGTGCAGTGTGGTGCAGCTTGTAAAATCCTTGTCCACATTTTTGGTTTGTTGATGTTTTTTCTGTCTGCCAAAGTTGCATTTTGACATCCGGACTGGGGGACTTTATCATTTGAACGTGAAGCCAGCCTTAAACCCTCTGAGGCGTTTCTGTCTGCCGGCACGAATCTTGTGAAAGGTATTTGTTTTAACGAAGAGCAACTTTAAAAAGGTTTCCGCAGCCACCTCGCAGTCCGTGTAAGATTATAGGAGGAATGCGGCGGCGGCGAGCTCGCTGTAGTCGTGGCCGAGTAGTTAAGGCGATGGACTTGAAATCCATTGGGGACTCCCCGCTCAGGTTCGAATCCTGCCGACTACGGCGTCTGCCGCACGTTACCTTGTGCCTGTGCGGCAAAGGCGAAGTGCCGCTTCTCCTTTCCTGGTACTATAAAAATGCTACATCGCTTGGTCCTGCTTCCATGGAAAGCAGTTCTTCAGGTAATTCTACTCTCTTACCAAAGCTGTTAGGTTCCTTTCCGTGGTGAGGTGGGTTGTCATGCAACGCTGCCACATAGTGCCGACATACAAGTGTGTTGCGGGAGAAGAGAAAAGTGTTTGAAGATTTAAGAGTGTCTTAGGTGGAGCCAAAATCAAGTGTCACAAATGCAAGTGGGAAGATTTCCAATGTTTAATATGGTCAAAATAAGCGGAAGTTACCAGCTGGTCTGGCACAGTCTCCCATGCTTTTGTCATATACTGTAAAGTGGTGTCGAACTGGGTGTTGAACTGGAGCCTCACCATTTGCATATGTGAGGCTCCAGTTATACATCGAGTGTCACATTAAATGACAAAAATGAAGAGAGTTAAAGCAGCTGGAGAGGTTTTCTTACAACTTTTGAGCTGACACAGTTTGGGAAAATGTTTCCTTCACGCTGCACTGAACAACATAGGCAGCCAAGAGTCTCCAAAACAAAACAGAATGGACAGATAGGAGAAAATTCCCACTCGTCCTGAAGTTCCCAAAATCCAGCACTGAGCGTAAACAAAGTGTCTAAGTAGCGTGGGAATGCTAACCCTAACCCTAGCTGGAGTTTGAGCAATCCGGCACTGAGCGTAAGAAGATGAGTCAAAGTAACGTCTAATCGGATTAGTTTCCTTAGAGCTGGTTCAGAGTTTGCTCAAGAGTTTACCTTTCACAGATGCGCAAAGAAGAATGTTGGGGGTGCACGCTTCAAGGCGCCTTACAGCTGTAGGGAGTGATTCGAGACGATTCGTGGCGTGTGCTCGTTCCCATATACCGTACGACCCGGGGTGCAGTGCTAGGATGACGTACAATACCGCTTGGGCACGTAACGGCGTTATATGCAAGTGCAGGACATGAGGGTTTTCGTTTGTTTGTTTTGTTTTGTTTTGTTTTGTTTTGTTTTGTTTTGCTCTGCTTTGCTTTGTTTTGCTTTCCATCGCGTTGGTAAGAGCGTAAATAAAAAGGCGATTCCTGCGTCTACCACTAATGTAAGAGCTATTTCAAGTGCGACGTGGTGCGGCTTTTCAAAAGCTTGTGGGCATTTCTCTGTTGTTTATTCTTTTTTTGTGTGTAACAAAGTGGCATTTTCATGTCCGGACGGGGAGACTTTATCATTCCGACATGAAGCCACCCTTAAGTCCTCTGAGGCGTGTCTGTCTGCAAGGCTTGTATTTTGGAAATGTTTTTTTGAAACGGAGAACGACTTTGAAATAGGCTTCCGCCGGCGCCTCGCGATCCAGGTAAGATTGTAGCAAGAACGCAGCGGCGGCTTGGCTTGCTGTAGTCGTGGCCGAGTGGTTAAGGCGATGGACTAGAAATCCATTGGGGTCTAACCGTGCAGGTTTGAATCCTGCCGACTACGTTGTCCGCCTCCAGTCGGTGTGTTTCGGCACAAGCAAAGAAGCGTGCCTTTTTGCTGTTCCTGGTGGTTTTAAAACGCCCAATCGCTTGTACCCGCTGCCTTGGAAATAAGTTCTTCAGCGTCCGCGAATGGCATTTTGCAGCTGGAAGCAGATGTCGACGCATTTTGCACAGAGCACCAAAAAAGCGTCTTTTTTGAAGGCCCAGGCACTGAGCATTGGTGGTTCAGTGGTATAATTCTCGACTGCCACGCGGGAGGCTCGGGTTCGATTCCCGGCCAATGCAGTGGCTTTCGCAGCGAGCGGCTCCATCACTTGCATCCCCTTGCAACTCGCAACTGAAAACCCACTGAAGCTAAGCAGGTGTGAGCCAGGTCAGTACCCGGATGAGGGTGAGCTACAGGGAAAAACAAAGCTTCCAGCTGGAAGCGGTGTTAATGGTGCCGGCGGGGGGGCGCTCACCCTGAGGTCTGTGCGGGTCCCAATGCCCCAGTATAGTGACGGAGATGCTGTGTTGTAAAAGGGCGCTGTCTTTCGGATGAGATGTAAAACCGAGGTCACAGCGCTCTGTGGTCATTCAAAATGACCACCAAAACCTTTGACAAAAGCTCTTGGTAATTGATGGTCTTCAATAATGCTTCTCCTTTAGGTACATTTTAAATCAGCTGAAAAATGCTGTGAAATGGGGGGGGCACTTCAGGCCAGTGTAGGATTTGGGTTACAAGAACCATGAAACTGCACGAGAAAGCCCGTACACTGAATTACACGGCTTTCTATTCAAAGGAGGACAAAAGAAATTCCCTGAGTTTGATTTTTTGCAGCACAGAGAGGAGCACTGTCGTGAGGCTGGTTAGCTCAGTTGGTTAGAGTGTGGTGCTAATAACACCAAGGTCGCGGGTTTGAGCCCCGTACGGGCCAGGTCTAGGTCCAGGTCCCTGTTTGTGAAACAGGCAAATGACTGTCTCAGGGGCCCATTCCTCATTCTCAAGACACATGTATGCAGTATGTACACCGTGGATTGAGCAATAGGGACTGAATACACCACAGGTAAGGTTAGAAGTCATTCTGAGGTGCCACATGTGAGGGATACAGCTAGGCATCCAAAATGTAGGGTTTGAGACCCTTCAGGTGTACTGCATCCTTTGAGACAGACCCGTGCATGTTAAACAAATGATCATTTCTTTCGGCATTAGGGACTAAATATACTAAACATATGATGCTAAAATGTTATTTTCACATATAGTAATGTAATAAATGATTGCTTATGCTTTATAAACAAATCTAATTAAAATAAAAGCTTACGTTTTGTATTTATCTTGTACCATAGAACATGATTTTTTTGTATTTCAATCCCACAAAGTGTCCAAATGATGCACTACATGATATAAGGAAGATTATCATATGCATATCGGTATTATCTTTCTTATGAAAATGCATTCCTTTCATTACCTTTTACTTTTTAAAATGAACTCAAATTGTGTATGATGTAATAATGTAAGTAGAATAGATTCTAATAATATAATGATCCAGTGTGTTGCACTACTTCACTGATTCACTGCTCTATGCCGTCTGGAAATAAATCCTCAGACTGCTTACTGCCCTGGGCATGTACCAATGAATTACAGGAGCACATCTATTTATCACTGCATTGAAGCAGGAGACACACAGTCTCTGCAAACACATCCTAAATACAGTGTTCCAGCACCTTTGACCTCATCCAGAACGTATCATTTCTTGAAAGGGATTGCTGTCCGATTGCACATCTGCATCCCAAACAGAATCTCTAGTAAAATACGATCATTTGTGAAACAGGCAAATGACTGTCTCAGGGGCCCATTCCTCATTGTCAGACATATGTATGCAATGCTTTCACCGTGCATTGAGCAATGGGGATTAAAAACACTGCAGGTAAGGTTAGATGTCATGTTCTATGATCATTTCTTTCAGCATTAGGGACTAAATATACTAAACGTATGATACTAAAATGTTATTTTCACATATATTAATGTAATAAATGATTGCTTATGCTTTATAAATAAATCTAATTAAAATAAAAGCTTAAGTTTTGTATTTATCTTGTACCATAGAACAAGATTTTCTTTGTATTTCAAGCCTACAAAGTGTCCTTTGATCTCTATTCTGTGGTAATCCACGATGACCCCGTTCTTCAGGTGATTCATCATGTCCTCCCTGGCCTGTTGAGAGGCCATCCTGATCTCTTCTGCCGTGGCGTGCTTCATACACGCCCTCTTCAAGTGAGCAGGAAGCTGATCAAAAGTATTCAGGCACATCTTGCACACCAGGGGAATCCTCGCGGGTTTCCTTTGAAAATAAATAATACCATCTGTGTATAGAAACAAGCTAAGACTGATTTCTTAAATTATCCTTAAAATTCTCTCTCATAGTTTGAGCATAATGATTTTATTGCATTTATATAAGAATTGCTCATTGCTCCAAAATAAATAATGGTTTCATAAAAAAGTGAACACTTACTTGGTCTCAGTCACAGACTTTCCAATAGAAGCCATTGTGGAGTTCAGCAACTGCAGGTCCTAGAAGTGGGGAAGGAATTTTAAAAGAGAAATTGAATTACAATACAGAAGGAATGGCTGAGGGTTCACTGAAATATATAAATATACAAATTCCAAAAACTGAGTCCATATAGAAACAACTACTTTTCATTTTCAGTACAAGAAAAAAAAACATTATCTTCCAAAGCATCATAAAATTGTCCCTTCTTCCAGACTCTACTTCTCCCTTGTAGTAGTACAGCAGACCTTTCCAGGTGAGCAGATCACAGAGTCCGAAATGAGCTTCCTCCATCAAGCAAAGTACCTGAACATGACTCTGTCTTCATAAAAGCGCCCCTGTAATAAAGAAATTAAATCCGAAATCAAGAGGGCAGTTGCCTACTGAAATACAAGAAGTCATCAATTTTAACCTAGCAACACATTAAAGGCTGCATCTATACAAGTGCGATTCTAGAAATGCTCACCAGATTACGTTTTAAGAAGGAACTGCGCCTCAGGTTCCGCCAAGATCTTAACTCGGATGGCAGGATTCAGAGTCCGGAGTGCGGACTGATGGCGAATGGAGGGTCCACATACTGTGGATCCCTCAGTGATCTTCCGCGTATTCAAACCGCCAGCGTGTGACTCCCCTGTCCCCGTGACCTCATTGCTCTGCTCTCTCCTCTGTGCAGCCGAGCCCGACTCACGGTAAAGTGAAAAAAAAGATGCCCTCAACGTGAGATTTACTCTGGAGCGAGGATAGATGTTACCTTTTTATCATTGAACTGGATGTATGTAATGTGGCGACTAGGTTCAATTTTGTATCCTCTTTGAAAGATTAAGGACTGGGGTGAGCGTGATTTACCACCCTTTCAGCTAAGAACCCAACGTGCGGACCGTTTAAGCTGCATATACTCGGTCGTTTAACTCTTCTCCATTAGCAGGGTTAAGGTTAAAGAAAAAAACATTGCTGACTTTTTTTTTTGCCAGCCGCTAGCGCTGATTAGCAAGGTTTGTATTTCATGTTTTGCAAGTTGCATCCATTTTAAGAAAAACAAGTCGCATTAAAGACAGGAAATAAATACTTGCATTTAATTAAGTCTAGCCGTAGGCGGTTGTCCATAATGACCAGTTCTGTTCGAGAAGACAGAACAAAAAAGGCACCACTGGGATTCGGACCCAGGACTTCCTATTTACTAGGCAGACGCTTTAACCAACTAAGCCACGGTGCCCCAGGAGTGCTGTCCTTTTGCAGCCACTTGGACACACCACTCAGACACATCTGCATTCGGTGTGTGCTCCGCCTGCTCGCTGAGCAAGTTGCCACCTTTACATACAATAGCAACATCGACACCAAGAGAAAGGATGACAAATGGCTTTTATCTGGAACTTTTCATGTCCAAGGAGCTCAATGTGCTTTCTGTGTACAACAGGGCCACTGAACTCCACACTGGCCACTGAACCACAGCAGTGGCTTGCTGGCTTGACATCTCCCAAGGAAAATGTTGAAATCGCATGTGGAACAGGAAAATGACCCTCGAGTACGAGGGGAAAAAAAAGAAAAAGATCATCTGGAGCGCGCCAACCCATGTCCGGACAGCCCAGTTTCGCCGACAAGGTGGCTGAGTGGTTAAGGTGATGGACTGCTAATCCATTGTGCTCTGCACGCATGGGTTCGAATCCCGTTCTCATAGCTCTCCATGTCTGACACGTGTGCCTGTTCGACGTCGGCCCTCCTGTTGTTTGCTCTGGTGCTAGAGCCGTACATTTTCTAGCGGTGGCTGAACATGGTATAGTAGGCCAACGTCGGTATCGAGCAGTGACAGTAACAGTACTTACTGCGCCCCATAAGAAATCGTTTGTCCCTGTTCAAAAGAGATTGTGCGATGTCCTGCGGCGTTCGCAAAGCAAACCTTTGACAGTTTGAAAAGAGGAATTTATTCTGCTTACTGTGCGTGCAGTAGTTACAAAGTTGAATGTCTTTACACGATCTGCTGCAGTTTTCAGTGGGCGGGCTTTGTCAAATGGCTTGAAAAAACGCACTGTGTTTCGGCTCGGTAAACATCATGAGCAGTGTCCTGCATGTTTTCTGTGTATAGCTGTCTTTTAACGCATACAGAATTAATTCGAAATCATTGATTTCTACAATTAACAAAGGGTCCCTTTTTGAACCTGCGAGAAGCATTCTTTCAATGTAACAGATTTACTCCGGGGAAAGGCAGCACGACATTGAGAGTAGCTCAAGCTTTCAGCACCCGTATCGGACTGCGTGTATGCAGACACTGCTCAGAATCCCCTGTAAGATTCTCCTTCAATTCCGTTTTGCAGTGCTTTAGCTCTTTCAAAAGGCTTCGCTTTGCTAGTCACAATCCAAGGCTCATGACAGCATTTGAAAACATTCGCCACTGCATTGGCCGGGAATCGAACCTGGGTCAACCGCTTGGAAGGCAGCTATGCTCACCACTATACCACCAACGCACGCCCACAGGAAGCCACCAGAGAATGCTTTTTTTAAAAAACAATTTATTAAACATATAGAATTTACAAATACAAATACAACAAGAGGATCAGAGTCATGTACAAGAGAAAAAAAACACAGCAGAAAAAAGCATTTAACTACCACAGGTAATTAAGTAATTATGTGATCAAATTGTATATTTTACACGTATCATATTTTCCTTGCTTTAATATTTCTCAATTATTTATAAACTTTAGTTTCAACATGCATGCGTTTCCTGTAAAAAATAAAACTCAGCACACAGTTTTTCTTTTAACAACATTTCGAGTACCTCTGGCATTCATGAAAAAGACATACACAAAAGCAAATAATTAACTCTAAGACTGTCTAAACTATTGAGTTTTTCAAAGAACCAGAACTATAACAGTCCTTAACACTTAACTACACCATTCCAAACTAACACTAAAGAAACACTAGTATATACTGGTATAACAAATAAAACCAAACATAATCATTAACTTAGCAGTCACTGGGAGCAAATCTCCTTCCCGTCCACAAAGGCCCTCGCTCCCACAAAGTAGGCTCTCCTCCCCTCTCTTCTGGCAGCTTCAACCTGGGGCCACAGCTGGTTCCTGGTGCTCCTGTCCGCAGCAGACAGGTCCTCTGCAAACCTCAGTTTGTTCCCATTCAAATACTCATTCCCCCTCGCCGCTCGCCACAGCATGTCCCTCGCCGTCCTCTTGGTGAACTGTATTATAATCGATCTGGGGCGCACTTGCTCAGTTCGCTCAGACATGTTCGCTCTCCCGAGCCTGTGAACAAAGTCAATGGCCGATATTACGTCCTCCTGGTCCGGCAGGGTCCTTTTACAGATACCCTTCACTGTTGCAACAAGGTCCTTATCACGTTCCTCTTTAACTCCAAATAATTTTAAATTCCATCATCGACGGTATCTATCTACATCGTTCACTTTCAATTCAAGTTCTTTAATATGCTTTTCTTTTTCGGTATTTACTTGTTTAAGAACTTTTACTTCACTCTTTAAGTCTTCAACCTCTTTAAACACACAGTCCATGGACTTTTTAAGACTTTCGATTGCGACTGTATTAGATCGAATCATTTCCTTCAGCTCACCCATGCTCTGTGCCATCATGTTGAAGATGTTGGTCTGGAGCTCCTCCAGCGTCAGCTCGCCCCTTCCTCTCTTGGCTGCCGGGGTTTTCACAGCTGTGCTGGGCAGGGACTCCGGCTCTTCCTCTGGCAGCTGAGTCTCACTTGGGCTGCGAGCGCATCTCCAGCACTCTTTCCACGTCCCCTCCAGCTGCTTCACTTTTCCCTTTAGTTGCCATCAATTTTCTTGTAGTGCTATACATATACGATTGAGGTATCTTAGATTTCTCCTTCGAAGACCCAGCACTCACTTTTCTTTTCTCAGTGTTACTCATATCGAAATTCTTAAACCTAAAAAAAATCGTTTTTTTTTTCTTTCAGTTATAACTGAAGTTTAAACAACTACTGTTAAGTCCTTATTTTTCAGTAGTCAAAAAAAGCAAAAATTAACATTCAGGTCATGAAAAACTCAAAAAAAACTCCTCAACCACTAAACTTTACCTCCCACCTGAGCGCCATCTTGAACGCCCCTACCACCAGAGAATGCTCACGATTTCGGAAGCTGTCTCCGGGACGTGCTGATTCCGCACATCCTGAATAAATCATGATATAGTTAGTTGCTGTAGCTAGACGTTCAAATGAGTTTCATGGCCAGATGGACTGTTTCCTCCAGCGGTATAGTATTGCAGTGAGACAGCACGATGCCTGCAAGACTATGTCACGCTAAACGCCACAGATTTCCGAGGGTTAGGGTTAGGGTTAGGCTCTTATTATGGCGATTGTGGCCGTCTGCTCTGCGAGTCCTCGGTCTCCGGCTGTCTGATTGGCGCTCTTTTCTTTGGGGGGCGGGAAGTGTCCGGCTGCAGGGTATCTTGGGACCTCGCTTTGCATAGCGGCTTCCCAGAGTGCGTCGTTTCCGGCACAGTGTGGCCGGGTGTTTTCCGAGTTATCGCACGGATTGGGCACGCTCGCAAACCGAGAGCCGCAGGCGATGAGCCCGGAGCTGAACGGGCCCCACTGGCTCATTTGTAAGGCCAGGTGCATTGCCAACCACGACCGGCAGGTCAGAGGCTTTGAAGGCGCCCTGGGCTCCTGTAGCTGTGCAGCCACGCACTCTGGTTTTTCTTCATCTCGTACAAATCTTTCACCTTTCACTAAAGTTTTCCGTGGAGAGGAGCATGAATGAGTTCCATGCAATTTTTGTGCTTCCCTGCTTTCGGGTGGGGCGCAGCTGGGCTGGTCAAAGAGAGAAAACAAAACCGCTCGCAATCGCTCTTGTTATGGCGATTGTGGCCGTCTGCTCTGCGAGTCCTCGGTCTCCGCCTGTCTGATTGGCGCTCTTTTCTTTGGGGGTCGGGAAGTGTCCGGCTGCAGGGGATCTTGGGACCTCGCTTTGCATAGCGGCTTCCCAGAGTGCGTCGTTTCCGGCACAGTGTGGCCGGGTGTTTTCCGAGTTATCGCACGGATTGGGCACGCTCGCAAACCGAGAGCCGCAGGCGATGAGCCCGGAGCTGAACGGGCCCCACTGGCTCATTTGTAAGGCCAGGTGCATTGCCAACCACGACCGGCAGGGCAGAGGCCTTGAAGGCGGCCTGGGCTCCTACAGCTGTTCAGCCATGCACTCTGGTTTCTCTTCATCTCGTACAAATCTTTCGCCTTTTACTAAAGATTTCCGTGGAGAGGAGCATGAATGAGTTCCATGCAATTTTTGTGCTTCTCTGCCTTCGGGTGGGGCGCAGCTGGGCTGGTCAAAGAGAGAAAACACAAATATGAAGCATTTCAGCAACGACATGCCATGAGACGATTGATAACGATTTCCATAGGATCCCCGCGGTTGCCTGGCAACCGTCAGCTTTGCGCAGTGGCAGTATCGTAGCCTGTGAGGTTTAGCCGAGGCGCGATTATTCCTAGTTGAAAACTTTTCCCAATACCCCCCTTCCGCTGGTTTGCAATGCAATCGGCGAAAGCAATTTTTGACAGTCTCGTCAGAGAATGAGGAAGGTGTTTAAAGACAGATTTTGTCATGGTGACATCATGGTAGAAAGAAACGAGCTTGTTACGTCTCAACAGAAACGCTCTTTAGCTCTTTCAGCGTTATGCAGAGAACAGCATCTGTCGAGATCACTTTTGAGTCAGCGCGAAACGCCGTGTGCTGTCAGTTTGATTTCATATTGCTCGTAGCGGCGCCCGGCTTTTGTCTGTCAAACGTTAGGTTGCGCTTCTTCATGCTGCATCGTCGGCATGAGTGGAGCTTTTTAAACGTCTGTACTTAATGCGCCCCATAAGAAATCGTTTGTCCCCGTTCAAAAGAGATTGTGCGATGTCCTGCAGCATTCGCAAAGCAAACCTTTGACAGTTTGAAAAGATGAATTTATTCTGCTTCCTGTGCGTGCAGTAGTTACAAAGTTGAACGTCTATACACGATCTGCTGCAGTTTTCAGTGGGCGGGCTTTGTCAAATGGCTTGGAAAAACGCACTGTGTTTCGGCTCGGGAAACATCATGAGCAGTGTCCTGCATGTTTTCTGTGTATAGCTGTTGTGGGCATTTCTCTGTTGTTGATTCTTTTTTTGTGTGTAACAAAGTGGCATTTTCATGTCCGGACGGGGAGACTTTATCATTCCGACATGAAGCCACCCTTAAGTCCTCTGAGGTGTGTCTGTCTGCAAGGCTTGTATTTTGGAAATGTTTTTTTGAAACGGAGAACGACTTTGAAATTGGCTTCCGCCGGCGCCTCGCGATCCAGGAAAGATTGTAGCAAGAACGCAGTGGGGGCGGGGCTTGCTGTAGTCGTGGCCGAGTGGTTAAGGCGATGGGTTAGAAATCCATTGGGGTCTCCCCGCGCAGGTTCGAATCCTGCCGACTACGTTGTCCGCCTCCAGTCGGTGTGTTCCGGCGCAAGCAAAGAAGCGCGCCTCTTTGCTTTTCCTGGTGGTTTTAAAACGCCCAATCGCTTGTACCCGCTGCCTTGGAAATAAATTATTCAGCGTCCGCGAATGGCATTTTGCAGCAGGAAGCAGATGTCGACGCGTTTTGCACAGAGCACCAAAAAAGCGTCTTTTTTGAAGGCCCAGGCACTGAGCATTTGTGGTTCAGTGGTAGAATTCTCGCCTGCCACGTGGGAGGCTCGGGTTCGATTCCCGGTCAATGTAGTGGCTTTTGCAGCGAGCGGCTCCATTACTTGCATCCCCTTGCAACTCGCAACTGAAAACCCACTGAAGCTAAGCAGGTGTGAGCCAGGTCAGTACCTGGATGAGGGTGAGCTACAGGGAAAAACAAAGCTTCCAGCTGGAAGCGGTGTTAATGGTGCTGGCGGGGGGGCGCTCACCCTGAGGTCTGTGCGGGTCCCAATGCTCCAGTATAGTGACGGAGATGCTGTGTTGTAAAAGGGCGCTGTCTTTTGGATGAGATGTAAAACCGAGGTCACAGCGCTCTGTGGTCATTAAAAATGACCACCAAAACCTTTGACAAAAGCTCTTGGTAATTGATGGTCTTCAATAATGCTTCTCCTTTAGGTACATTTTAAATCAGCTGAAAAATGCTGTGAAATGGGGGGGCACTTCAGGCCAGTGTGGGATTTGGCTTACAAGAACCATGAAACTGCACGAGAAAGCCCGTACACTGAATTACACGGCTTTCTATTCAAAGGAGGACAAAAGAAATTCCCTGAGTTCGATTTTTTGCAGCACAGAGAGGAGCACGGTCGTGAGGCCGGTTAGCTCAGTTGGTTAGAGCGTGGTGCTAATAACGCCAAGGTCGTGGGTTCGATCCCTGTACAGGCCAGGTTCTTTTCTCCTCTCTTACCAAAGTTGTTAGGTTCCTTTCGTGGTGAGAGGGGTTGTCATGCAATGCTGCCACATAGTGCCGACATACACTGAGTGTTGCGGGAGAAGAGAAAAGTGTTTGAAGATTTAAGAGTGTCTTAGGTGGAGCCAAAATCAAGTGTCACAAATGCAAGTGGGAGGATTTCCAATGTTTAATATGGTAAAAATAAGCGGAAGTTATCTGCCGGTCCGGCACAGTCTGCCATGCTTTTGTCATATACTGTAAAGTGGTGTCGAACTGGGTGTCGAACTGGAGCCTCACCATTTGCATATGTGAGGATCCAGTTATACATCGAGTGTCACATTAAATGACAAAAATGAAGAGAGTTAAAGCAGCTGGAGAGGTTTTCTTACAACTTTTGAGCTGACACAGTTCTGGAAAATGTTTCCTTCACGCTGCACTGTACCACATAGGCAGCTAAGAGTCTCCAAAACAAAACAGAATTGACAGTCATATAATGTCCATTAACCCTGGTTTTAAATGCAGCATCATGTCTGCCATCATAATAATATGAGTCCAATATTTTTGAATATAGTCAGAATGACTTCTAACCCTTCCTGTGGTGTCTTTAATCCCTATTGCTCAATGCATGGTGTATGTACTGCATTCATGTGTCTTGAGAATGAGGAATGGGCCCCTGAGACAGTCATTTGCCTGTTTCACAAATGATCGTATTTTACTAGAGATTCTGTTTGGGATTCAGATGTGCATTCGGACAGCAATCCCTTTCAAGAAATGATACGTTCTTGATGAGGTCAAAGGTGCTGGAACACTGTATTTAGGATGTGTTTGCAGTGATTGTGTGTCTCCTGCTTCAACGCAGTGATATATAGATGTGCTCCTGTAATTTATTGGTACAAGCCCAGGGCAGTAAGCAGTCTGAGGATTTATTTCCAGACGGCATAGAGCAGTGAAGCAGTGAAGTAGTGCAACACACTGGATCATTATTTGAATCTATTCTACTTAAATTATTACATTATACACAACTTGAGTTCATTTTAAAAATTAAAAGGTAATGAAAGGAATGCATATTCATGAGTAAGATTATACAGATATGCATGTGATAATCTTTCTTTTATCATGTAGTGCGTCATTTGGACACTTTGTGGGCTTGAAATACAAAGAAAATCATGTTCTATGGTACAAGATAAATATAAAACTTAAGATTTTATTTTAATTAGATTTGTTTATAAAGCATAAGCAATCATTTAATACATTAATATATGTGAAAATGACATTTTAGCATCATATTACATACAGGTCTCTAGCTTCAACACAGTGATATATATATATGCTCAGGAATTTTTTGGTACATGCCCAGGTCAATAATCAGAATGAGGATTTATTTCCAGACGGGCTACAGGTAGTGTTGTGAAATACTTCAACACACTGGATCGCAGATTTAGACCCCCTGCACTCTTACTCCTTAAAAACCAAAGAAATGAAGATATGTAGCAATCACATTGCAACAGGGCTGACAGTGACTTAATGCTTATACTAGTGGACTTCTGGTACCTTTAGGGTACGGTGTTCCCTGAAGGGCTCTAAAACCCCGCATTTCAGATGCCTAGCTGTTTCGCTGATGTGTTGCACCTCAGAATCACTTTTAAACCTTACCTCTGGTATCTTTAATCCCTATTGCTCAACGCATGGTGAAAGTATTGCATAAATGTGTCTGAAAATGAGGAATGGGCACCTGAGAGACTCATTTGCCTGTTTCACAAATGATCATATTTGACTAGAGATTCTGTTTGGGATTCAGTTGTGCATTCTGACAGCAATCCCTTTCAAAAAACGATACATTCTGGATGAGGTCAAGGTGCAGGAACACTGTATTTAGGATGTGTTTGCACTTATTCTGTGTCTCTAGCTTCAACACAGCGATATATGTATATGCTCACTGATTTTTTGGTACATGCCCAGGGCAATAATCATTATGAGGAATTATTTCTAGATGTGCTAGGGGTAGTGTTGTGAAATACTTCAACACACTGGATCGCAGGTTTAAACCGCCTGCACTCTTACTCCTTAAAAACCAACAAATGCAGATATGTAGCAATCATATTGTAGCAGACACTCATTTGCCTGTTTCACAAATGATCATATTTTACTAGAGATTCTGTTTGGGATCCGGATGTGCATTCTGACCGCAATCTCCTTATCGCGGCTTTGCCCTTCTTGGCTCTTTGGACAATATCTCCATTTTGTGGTCGTTGTTGGTAATGTCTAGACAACATCTCCGTCTTGTGGTCGTTGTTGGTAATGTCTTCTTATGCCCTTTTTTATTTTAATTCTCTATTAGTTGATTCTAGAATCTCTACAATGGAGTTGAAAACATCAGTTTTATAGCAGACAATATGACATTATTTATAGTCCAATTAGAAACTTATTACCCTGTTTTTAACATAATAACAAATTAAAATTGATTAAAACTAAGTTTGGTACACCAGGGAACATAACAAATGATTTTTAGGAAAACCATGAGGTTCTCTGTGTCCGATGCCTGCAAGGGGAGAAAGCTAGAATCCTTTGATTTTTTCAAAATTTGAAAATAAACATCATATAACAACAGCTTTCATTCCTAGGAATGAAAAATAACCATTTTTGAAGACATACTAGTTTCTAAAACACTACAATAAAGTTAAAAACATCAGTTTTATATTACATTATTTTTAGTGAAATTAGTCATTTTTTGTACTATTTTTAATAAAATATCTAATTAAAAGTGATTAAAATTAAGTTTGGAACAACAAGGAACACAAAAAAAAAGATTTTTAGGAAAACCATGAGGTCCTCTGTGCCCGATGCCTGCAAGGGGAGAAAGCTAGAATCCTAAAAAAAAGTTATCAATTCTAGAGCCTAAGAGGAAAACAAGACAAATGTATATCTCCAAATAATTTTATGTGCTTCAGTAGAGCCCAGGAAAGTTTTTTGCATACATGAAACCACGCCCGTTTGCACATAAGCAGACATGGTTGCACACACGACTGCATGAAAGCACACGTGCATGCGAAGTCATCCTGTTGAGCATTTGAAAAGCCGCACCACACCGCACTTGAAATAGCTCTTACATTAGTGGTAGACGCAGGAATCGCCTTTTTATTTACGCTCTTACCAACGCGATGGAAAGCAAAACAAAGCAAAGCAGAGCAAAACAAAACGAACAAACGAAAACCCTCACGTCCCGCACTTGCATATAACGCTGTTACGTGCCCAAGCGGTATTGTACGTCATCCTAGCACTGCACCCCGGGGCGTAAGGTATATGGGAACGAGCACACGCCACGAATCGTCTCGAATCACTCCCTACAGCTGTAAGGCGCCTTGAAGCGTGCACCCCCAACATTCTTCTTTGCGCATCTGTGAAAGGTAAACTCTTGAGCAAACTCTGAACCAGCTCTAAGGAAACTAATCTGATTAGACGTTACTTTGACTCATCTTTTTACTCTCAGTGCTGGATTGCTCAAACTCCAGCTAGGGTTAGGTTTAACATTCCCACACTACTTAGACACTTTGTTTACGCTCAGTGCTGGATTTTTGGAACTTCAGGACGAGTGGGAATTTTCTCCTATCTGTCAATTCTGTTTTGTTTTGGAGACTCTTGGCTGCCTATGTTGTACAGTGCAGCGTGAATGAAACATTTTTCAAAACTGTGTCAGCTCAAAAGTTGTAAGAAAACCTCTCCAGCTGCTTTAACTCTCTTCATTTTTGTCATTTAATGTGACAATCGATGTATAACAGGAGCCTCACATATGCAAATGGTGAGGCTCCAGTTCGACACCCAGTTCGACACCACTTTACAGTATATGACAAAAGCATGGCAGACTGTGCCGGACCGGCAGATAACGTCCGCTTATTTTTACCATATTAAACATTGGAAATCCTCCCACTTGCATTTGTGACACTTGATTTTGGCTCCACCTAAGACACTCTTAAATCTTCAAACACTTTTCTCTTCTCCCGCAACACTCTTGTCTGTTGGCACTGTGTGGCAGCGTTGCATGACAACCCATCTCACCACGGAAAGGAACCTAACAGCTTTGGTAAGAGAGGAGAAAAGGACCTGGCTCGTACGGGGATCGAACCCGTAACCTTGGCATTATTAGCACCACGCTCTAACTAACTGAGCTAACCAACCTCACAACAGTGCTCCTCTCTGTGCTGCAAAAAATCGAACTCAGGGAATTTCTTTTGTCCTCCTTTGAATAGAAAGCCGTGTAATTCAGTGTACGGGCTTTCTCGTGCAGTTTCATGGTTCTTGTAACCCAAATCCTACACTGGCCTGAAGTGCCCCCCCATTTCACAGCATTTTTCAGCTGATTTAAAATGTACCTAAAGGAGAAGCATTATTGAAGACCATCAATTACCAAGAGCTTTTGTCAAAGGTTTTGGTGGTCATTTTTAATGACCACAGAGCACTATGACCTCGGTTTTACATCTCATCCAAAAGACAGCGCCCTTTTACAACACAGCTTCTCCGTCACTATATTAGGAGATTGGGACCCGCACAGACCTCAGAGTGAGCGCCTCCCCGCTGGCCCCATTAACACCGCTTCCAGCTGGAAGCTTTGTTTTTCCCTGTAGCTCACCCTCATCCAGGTACTGACCTGGCTCACACCTGCTTAGCTTCAGTGGGTTTTCAGTTGCGAGTTGCAAAAGTTGGGATGCAAGTGATGGAGCCTTTCGCTGCAAAAGCCACTGCATTGGCCAGGAATCGAAACCAAGCCTCCTGCGTGGCAGGCGAGAGTTCTAACAATGAACCACCAATGCTCAGTGCCTGTACCTTAAAAAAAGACGCTTTTTTGGTGCTCTGTGCAAAAAGCGTCGACATCTGCTTCCAGCTGCAAAATGCCATCCGCGGACGCTGTGAATTTATTTATTTAGACACCGCTCAGAATCCCCTGTAAGATTCTCCTTCAATTCCGTTTTGCAGTGCTTTAGCTCTTTCAAAAGGCTTCGCTTTGCTAGTCACAATCCAAGGCTCGTGACAGCACCTGAAAACACTCACCACTGCATTGGCCGGGGATCGAACCTGGGTCAACTGCTTGGAAGGTTGCTATGCTCACCACTATACCACCAACACACGCCCGCCGGAGCCCTCAAGGACACCACCAGAGAATGCTCACGATTTCAGAAGCTGTCTCCGGGACGTGCTGATTCCACACATCCTGAATAAATCATGTTATTGTTAGTTGCTGTAGCAAGACGTTCAAATGAGTTTCATGGCCAGATGGACTGTTTCCTCAAGTGGTATAGTATTGCAGTAAGACAGCACGATGCCTGCAAGACTATGTCACGCTAAACACCACAGATTGTGTTTGTCCGTTCGTGTCAGTCGTCCTGCAGCCACGGGAAGTGGGACACAAACATGCTGCAATGCTTTCAAGACGTTAGGATTTGTTTGTGCAACATCCGAGAAGAGTACTTGTGGCTTGAATGTGACTGAGCAAGGTGTTTAAAGACAGAGACTGAAAACTGTTAAAGGATGAGTCAAAGTAACGTCTAATCGGATTAGTTTCCTTAGAGCTGGTTCAGAGTTTGCTCAAGAGTTTACCTTTCACAGATGCGCAAAGAAGAATGTTGGGGGTGCACGCTTCAAGGCGCCTTACAGCTGTAGGGAGTGATTTGAGACGATTCGTGGCGTGTGCTCATTCCCATATACCGTACTCCCCGGGGTGCAGTGCTAGAATGACATACAATACCGCTTGGGCACGTAACGGCGTTATATGCAAGTGCGGGACGTGAGGGTTTTGCGTTTGTTCGTTTTGTTTTGCTCTGCTTTGCTTTGTTTTGCTTTCCATCGCGTTGGTAAGAGCGTAAATAAAAAGGCGATTCCTGCGTCTACCACTAATGTAAGAGCTATTTCAAGTGCGCCGTGGTGTGGCTTTTCAAATTCTTAACAGGATGATTTCACATGCACGCGTGCTTTCATGCAGTCGTGTGTGCAACCATGTCTGCTTACGTGCAAACGGGCGTGGTTTCATGTATGCAAAAAACTTTCCTGGGCTCTTCTGAAGCACATAAAATTATTTGGAGATATACATTTGTCTTATTTTCCTCTTAGGCTCTAGAATTGATAACTTTTTTTCATTTTTGGCATTTTTCATCATTTTCCAGAAAGTGGTTGCAAGCCCGATATCATGCGAAGAAACTTCAGGATTCGGGGATCAGTCAATGGATTTTCTTCAAAGTTGGATTTTTGCACTCTGTGGACCAAGAGATGTTGTTCTATAATGTTTTTTTTTTTCAAATTTAAAAATATCATTTTTTCATGGAGCTTTGAAGGGGATGGATTCACCCTCCTTTAGCCAGGACAGAGCTCCAGGAGCCTGGGTAGGATTCTAGCTTTCTCCCCTTGCAGGCACCTGGCACAGAAGACAATATTTTTTTCCTTAAAATCTTTTTTTTTTGTGTTCCTTGTTGTTCCAAACTTAATTTTAATCACTTTTAATTAGAGATTTTATTAAAAATAGTGCAATAAATGACTAATTTCACAAAAAATAATGTAATATAAAATGGATGTTTTTAACTTTATTGTAGTGTTTTAGAAACTAATATGTCTTTAAAAATGGTTGTTTTTCACTCCTATGAATGAAAACTGTTGTTATATGATGTTATATGATGTTTTTTTTTTCAAATTTTAAATGATCATTTTTTCATGGAGCTTTGAAGGGGATGGATTCACCCTCCTTTAGCCAGGACAGAGCTCCAGGAGCCTGGGTAGGATTCTACCTTTCTCCCCTTGCAGGCACCTGGCACAGAAGACATCATTTTTTTTCTTAAAATCTTTTTTTTTTGTGTTCCTTGTTGCTCCAAACTTAATTCTAATCACTTTTAATTTGAGATTATATTAAAAATAGTGCAATAAATGACTAATTTCACTAAAAATACTAAAAGTAATATAAAACGGATGTTTTTAACTTTATTGTAGTGTTTTAGAAACTAATATGTCTTCAAAAATGGTTATTTTTCACTCCTAGGAATGAAAGCTGTTGTTATATGATGTTTATTTTCAAATTTTGAAAAATCAAAGGATTCTAGCTTTCTCCCTTTGCAGGCATCGGACACAGAGAACCTCATGGTTTTCCTAAAAATCATTTTTTATGTTCCCTGGTGTTCCAAACTTAGTTTTAATCAATTTTAATTTGTTATGTTACAAACAGGGTAATAAATTCTTAATTGAACTATAACTAATTTCATATTGTCTGCTACAAAACTGATATTTTCAGCTCTATTGTAGAGATTCTAGAATCAACTAATAAAGAATTGAAATAAAAAAATGCATAAGAAGACATTACCAACAACGACCACAAGATGGAGATATTGTCTAGACATTACCAACAACGACCACAAGATGGAGATATTTTCCAAAGAGGCAAGAAGGGCAAAGCTGCAATAAGGTAAAATCATTTTTTGAAAGAGATTGTTGTCAGAATGCACATCCGTATCCCAAACAGAATCTCTAGTAAAATATGATCATTTGTGAAACAGGCAAATGAGTGTCCGCTACAATATGATTGCTACATATCTGCATTTGTTGGTATTTAAGGAGTAAGAGTGCAGGGGGTTTAAACCTGCGATCCAGTGTGTTGAAGAATTTCACAACACTACCTCTAGCACATATGGAAATAAATCCTCATAATGATTATTGCCCTGGGCATGTACCAAAAAATCAGTGAGCATATATATATATATCACTGGGTTGAAGCTAGAGACACAGAATAACTGCAAACACATCCTAAATACAGTGTTCCAGCACCTTTGACCTCATCCAGAACGTATCATTTCTTGAAAGGGATTGCTGTCCGAATGCACATCTGAATCCCAAACAGAATCTCTAGTAAAATACGATCACTTGTGAAACAGGCAAATGACTGTCTCAGGGGCCCATTTCTCATTGTCAGACATGTATGCAATGCTTTCACTGTGCATTGAGCAATAGGGATCAAAAACACCGCAGGTAAGGTTAGAAGTCATGTTCTATGATCATTTCTTTCAGCATTAGGGACTAAATATACTTAACGTATGATGCTAAAATGTTATTTTTACATATATTAATGTAATAAATGATTGCTTATGCTTTATAAACAAATCTAATTATAATAAAAGCTTTGCATTTATCTTGTACCATAGAACATGATTTTCTTTGTATTTCAAGCCCACAAAGTGTCCAAATGATGCACTATATGATATTAGGAAGATTATCACATGCATATCGGTATTATCTTTCTTATGAAAATGCATTCCTTTCATTACCTTTTACTTTTTTAAAATGAACTCAAATTGTGTATAATGTAATAATTTAAGTAGAATAGATTCAGGTAGAAAATATAGAGTCATGATGTTTATGTCTGACATCATTTCACATGGGTGAATTTTAAGCTAAGAAATAAAAACATTTACAATGAAGATACCATTGCTTAATTTTAAATGCCTTTAAAAAATAAATACCTCCTGAGAATAATTTGCCACTCAAAGATCCTTGGTAAGGTACTGTTTGAATCCAATCAGGAGAAGAGCATCCAGGGAGTGCTTTCTATAGAGTCCAGCTTGGGTCACTCTCTTCCGGAGAGCCTGCTGATACTTTTTAACTACTCAGGGCCTGTAAGGATATAAAACACCGGTTTAAACATTTTATACCTATAAGACAAATTAGAATTTTAGTAAAAAATAGATACATCTGAAAAATATAAAGTCTTACTGCTGATAGAGTTCTTCAGAGCTCACATCTTCCCCTTCCTTATCTGCTTCTGTTTCAGTTTCTAGAGCAGCCTCTGGCATCTCTTCCTCCTGGACAGCGGCCTCTTGCTCAGGGCCGCTGGAATGTAGGTAGATTCTTTTCAACATGCTTTTACATAATATGTTGTAACAATGATTTCAAAAAGAAATTACAGAAGCGTTATAGATTAAAAATATCTCACCTTGCCGATGTGTCTTCAGGTTTCCCATGTACAAAAAGGCCCAAGGACTCTAGCAGTCTATTCTGTTTGCCTCACCAGACACGATCTCTATTCTGTGGTAATCCACGATGACCCCGTTCTTCAGGTGATTCATCATGTCCTCCCTCGCCTGTTGAGAGGCCATCCTGATCTGTTCTGCCATGGCGTGCTTCATACACGCCCTCTTCAAGAGAGCAGGAAGCTGATCAAAAGTATTCAGGCAAATCTTGCACACCAGGGGAATCCTCGCGGGTTTCCTTTGAAAATAAATAATACCATCTGTGTATAGAAACAAGCTAAGACTGATTTATTAAATTATCCTTAAAATTCTCTCTCATAGTTTGAGCATAATGATTTTATTGCATTTATATAAGAATTGCTCATTGCTCCAAAATAAATAATGGTTTCATAAAAAAGTGAACACTTACTTGGTCTCAGTCACAGACTTTCCAATAGAAGCCATTGTGGAGTTCAGCAACTGCAGGTCCTAGAAGTGGGGAAGGAATTTTAAAAGAGAAATTGAATTACAATACAGAAGGAATGGCTGAGGGATCACTGAAATATATATATATACAAATTCCAAAGACTGAGTCCATATAGAAACAACTACCTTTCATTTTCAGTATAAGAAAAAAAAACATTATCTTCCAAAGCATCATAAAATTGTCCCTTCTTCCAGACTCTACTTCTCTCTTGTAGTAGTATAGCAGACCTTTCAAGGGGCGCTTTTATGAAGACAGAGTTATGTTCAGGTACTTTGCTTGATGGAGGAAGCTCATTACGGACTCTGTGATCTGCTCACCTGGAGTCTGGAAGAAGGGACAATTTTATGATGCTTTGGAAGATAATGTTGTTTTTTTCTTTGAAATCGAAATGAATCAGAATATCAGTGCAAAAGACAAACTCTTGGTTTGGTTTAAAGAGATATGGTTTTAAAACAGACAAAATGTAGAAAACAGGTGTTTCTCACTTTTGGAAAAGAATGGACCGGGGGTATTTTACTAGTTGCATTGCTTATCTCACTGGGTTACAGCCCTGCAGTATCACACGAGGGCCAGTGGCGCAATGGATAAAGCGTCTGACTATGGATCAGGAGATTGCAAGTTTGACTCCTGTCTGGCTCGGCTGGTTTTTAAACGCATCGGGCTACTCCCCTAAGTAGTCTGTGCTACTTACTGCATTGTAATCGTACTCAGTAAGAGATTTCCTTCATGTAAATGAACTGCACCTGACAGCTTTAGAAAATCACCTGGGCTCAGTACGGTGCTGAGAGCTCAGCATTGCTGTTGTTCTAATTAGCACGCACTGCATCGGCTATGAACCCGAACTTTTCAATTATTCCGATCAGTAAGTCAACACGTAGTCCACATGAAAGGTAGAAATATTCTCTTGTCTGTCTCTTGTTTGTATAGAACTGAATGTCCCTGACAATGTACTGTTAGTTTTAATTGAAGAACGGCATTTGTGTTCAAATATATCAGACAAGTTTACGTAACTGCTCATGCGACACTCAGTTGTAATTAGTCAAGAAATAAAGTCGAACAACAGCTGCGGGTTTGATTCTGAACGTATCAGATTGCAGCACCTTTTTCTTCAATTGACAAATGATAGAGATTCGAAGAGAGATCCTTCAGACCAGCAAGCAAACCCACGGCTATTTCGGTTTTCTATCTAGGCAACGTTGGTGTCTGCAATACCATACATGAAAGCGTGATGCAATTTCTGTGGCTAAATTTGTTGCACGTCATGCACAGTAAGAATGTTTCTAACACCAAATACAAAGTCAACATTTAGCGATCACGCCTTCTCCTCAGTTAACCCACTGAAACCCTTGCTTTTAACAGTTCTTTAATGCGTGCTTTACGAGCACCTACATATTGTGTCGGTTCTTTCAGTTTTATTCATTAGGTTTTCAAAGGCATAAGTAAAACACCAGAGGTGCGAACGCAAGATGTGTGGTTATCTGAAGAACTCATTTCCATGGCAGCAGGGCCAAGCGATTTAGCGTTTTTATAGTACCAGGAAAGGAGAAGTGGCACTTCGCCTTTGCCGCGCAGGCACAAAGAGACGTACCACCCAGGGACGCATGTCTCAGTTTTTCCAATGTAAACATCATCACCGCTAAAGAAGATGGCGCAGAAGGCTCCACAGTCGAAACATTGTGCTTCTTTTCTTCTCTTTTCAGCATGGAGTAAACCTTTGCTTGATCCTTTGCAGCCTACGCATGCTGACACAGCTACCTTTCTCTTAACGCGCCTCAATCATTATTCACCAAAACCATCAGCAGAATGTGTCGCCTTTGTGGTGATGTCACTCCTCTGCTTCACAAATGTCCTTAGTGACGGACCATTTCTTTCTGCCATTTTTCCGGAGCGGTTATTGATTGCTCCATCATTTCCCTCATACTTTCCATCCCTAGATTGAAAAAAAAAAAACAGAAACAGGCTGACAGGACGACAATCAAATTGCAAAAACTCATCAAAGCACTCGATAGAGTATTTGAATCCACAAGTAGCTACGAGCAACTTTGTCCTGGCTTGCATGAAAGTCGGAAAATGTCAAAAAGAAAAAGATGGTGGCTTTTTCATATCTGTTCTTTTATTTTTAGTTCGTTGGCTCTTCTGTCCATTGTCCTCCTGCCTGGCTCTTGACCTGTGACTGTCTGAACGCACACATTAGACTTTCAGGCGGGGGATTTGTCCTGAGCCTCTGTGAAAGACCCACCCACCCCCATAAATAACTGCTCTAGAAACACATGAATGCAAAACTAAACCACAGCTTAAAGAGGAGCTCCAACTCAGTGCCATACTAATGTAAACGAACTAATACTAAGACATGTTCTTATGGATTTGTCTTACCTTGAGATATGTAATTGGATTTCAGGATTAACTTCCTCATTCAATGTACTGGTGATTCTTTGCCTGGTCAGTACCTGGGTGGGAGACCTCCAGCGAACAATTAAGCTTGCTGCTGGAAGTGGTGTTAAGAGACTCTAAGGATCTTCCAGAGGTGTCTGTCCAATAGCACTAGTTGCCTTAGAGCTGGCTCAAACATTGCTCAAGAGTCTACCTTTCACAGATGCGCAAAGATGAATGATGGGGGTGCACGCTTCAAGGAGCCTTCCAACTGTAGGGACCGATTAGAGACGATCCGTAGCATGTGTTCGTTTCCATATACGCCCCGTGTCTCAACGGTAGGACAGAGTCAAATACTGCCTCGACACGTAACAGCGTTATATTAAACCGCAGGACTTGAGGGCTGTTTTGTTTGAATGTTCAAGGCATTGGTAAGAGCGTAGGTCAAGGGCCATTGGTGCATCTCCTGTAACTGGAGTAAAAATGCTATTCAAAGTGCAGTGACTAAAATCGTCGTCCACATGTCTCCGTTGTTGATTGCTTTCTGTCTAAGAACGTTCTGTTTTCATGTCCGAACGGGGAGACTTTATCATTCCAACTTGAAGCCACCCTTAAGTCCTCTGAGGTGTGTGTGTGTGTGTGTGCTTGCACGTATGGCGTAAAAGGTTTCTTAAACGGAGAGCGAACTTGAAAAAAGTTGCCTCCGCTGCCGCCGCCGCCTCGCACTCCCTGTTCGATTGTAGCAAGAAGGCAGCGGCCGCAGCACTCGCTGTAGTCGTGGCCGAGTGGTTAAGGTGACGGACTTGAAATCCGTTGGGGTCTCCCCGCGCAGGTTCAAATCCTGCCGACTACGGCGTCCTTTGCATTTGGTTGCGTGCGTGCGTGTAAAAGGACCAGCGCCGTTTCGTTTTCGCTGGGACCTTTAACACTCTAAATCGCCTGGACCCGCAGCCTGTGAAATCGATTCTTCAGCACCCACGATGGACGCTTTGCTGCTGGACACAGATAACGATGCTTTTCTGCAACGAGCTTTCCAGCTGAATTTTCTCGGCAGCTCCGTACTGAACCTGTTCTCCATTGCAACATAGTGGAGGCTCGTCACGTCTATAGCAAGGCTGTGTAGGACCGCATACGCCACAGTGACTTGTACTAAGACCACATGAAAGGCAAGCAAAATACACTTTTAAAATTCCAAAGACTCACAAGGTCAGAGAAACAGCGATGACCTGAACAGATCTGTTACAGAAGTCTAGGCTGACCTTTTTAGAGCTGTAATTGCATTTTTGTTTAATAGAAGATCAAATCTACTCGCATGTACCAGCACCTTACAGTTTATTGATGTTAATTCTGTTTAAGTAATAAGATTGCTAACGATGTTGGACTTTAGCCGGTGTTTTTTAGAACAAATTGCTTACACTTCTGTAAGGAATACGCAGTACGTGCCTTTGTCAGTCATTGCTCACCATACCTGTAACTTTCTTATCTAACTCACTTCCTCAAATGGTGAAGGTCCACAAACATAAATGAAAAAAAAACCCTTGTTGTAGATGAGGTGCACAAAAAAGCAGCCCCTGATAGTGTATAACACATTTATACTATTGCAGAGACACATGTAACATATATATACTGTATATATATGAAACAAAAATAGAAACAGAAACAGGAATCGCTTACTCACCTGGAGAATCTCTGTAGGAATATCTAGCATTTATCAATGGAAATAAAAGCTGCTTTAATACAGTGCATGTTCAAACTCAAACCCTCAGCTGCTGTTCTTGTTTGTTTTGGGACAAACGTGTTCCTTATATGCTATATATGTATATATTAGCACCAATGTCGTTCTTAAAAACTAACATGAAATTGTCAGGGACATTCAGCTATATACAAAGACGAGACAGACAAAGTAATAATTCTGTATTAACGTGGCCTACATATTGACGCAATGATCGAACTAAGTGACGTGTTCTGATTCAGATCCCCTGCAGTTCATGCCAATTAGAACAATAGCAATGCTGAGTCCTCCCCACCCTACTGAGCACAAATTCAGCTGCTCTCCAGTTCTGTTCTGCATGTTTTTTCATTGCAATTGAGCTCGGAGCTGGAGATGATCTCCATACAGTTCTGTGTTCACCAGCCCGCACTTGCGTGCTAATTTACGGGTTGTGGCAAATGCTTTTCTATAGTTCATATACATGACGGCAACCTGTTACCGAGGAACCTGAGAGGTTTAAAAGCCTCACGAGCCAGGCAGGACTCAAACCTACAATCTTCTGATCCGAAGTCAGACGCGTTATCCATTACGCCACTGGCCCATAGAACATGCGCTTGCACTCCACCACAGAGAGCTCTACACTGCTACTAGTAGTACACTTCCCCATCTAAATTTTCACAGCAAGAAACTTGTGTTTCCTACTATTTTTGTCAGGTTTAAAATATCATCTCCTTAAAACAGAAAAAGTGTTGATGTGTTGTGCTGAAATTCCGATTGATTTTGAATTCAAAGAAAAAAGGTTTTCTTCCAAAACACCATGAAATTGTCACATCTTGCAGACAATAGGTGTATTCCATGTTGAAAAGAGAAGAAAGAAAACCATGGAGCCTTTTACAGGTGTGAGGCTTCTTCAGGTGTGAGAAGACCTCACAGTCGAAACGCTGTGTTTCCGTTCTTCTCTTTTCAGCATGCAATAAACCTAGTACTTGTTCCTTTGCAGCCGAGGCATGCTGACGTAGCTACCCAGCTGAACATCTTGCAGACTCTACAGTACTTCTCTCCTGTAGAAGTAAAGCAGGGCTTGCTGGGTGAGCTTTTGCTCCGGTAAATTAGGTCACGTGTCATGTTAAATCACTTCTTCTAAACACAACATTTGCTGGTGCTAGCTTTCCCCATGAAAAGAGACATTTCCCTTACAGTACATGACATATCGTTTTTATTCTATCAATAAGTATAGAAATTAAACAAAAGAAAAAATGGTGTCGCCAAAGAATGCACAGCTCTGTCGCCTTGGGGAGGTGTCAAGGGCATTGAGCTCCTTGGACATGAAAAGTGCCCGATAAATGCCATTTCTCATCATTTCTCTTGGCGTCAGTTCTGCTATTAAATGGGACGGAGGCAACGGGCTCAGAGAGCAGGTTAAGTGCACACCGAACGCAGATGTGTCCAAGTGTCTGTAAAAGCGTGGTGCTCCGCTGGCGCTGTTCCCTAGTGGCTTAAAGTGCCCGCCTAGTAAGCAGGCGATCCTGGGTCTGAATACCAGCGGTGCCTCTCTCCGTGTCTTGCTGTGCCGAATGTATCATTTCAGACAAACATGTACAGCTTGGTTCAGTTTAATGCAAGAATTCATTTCCTTTCTGGAATAACTTGTTTTTGAAGAAATCCATACAGCTTGTGAAAGATGAAATCCATTTCTTGGTTGTCAGTGGAAAAAGATTGCCGGCTGCAAGAAGCGCAAGTGATTGTTTTCTTTGACCATAAACCTGCAAATGTAGGGAGCACAAGCAGCCGTCAGTCTCTGTGGCGCAATCGGTTAGCGCGTTCGGCTGTTAACCGAAAGGTTGGTGGTTCAAGCCCACCCAGGGACGCATGTCTCAGTTTTTCCAATGTAAACATCATCACCGCTAAAGAAGATGGCGCAGAAGGCTCCACAGTCGAAACATTGTGCTTCTTTTCTTCTCTTTTCAGCATGGAGTAAACCTTTGCTTGATCCTTTGCAGCCTACGCATGCTGACACAGCTACCTTTCTCTTAACGCGCCTCAATCATTATTCACCAAAACCATCAGCAGAATGTGTCGCCTTTGTGGTGATGTCACTCCTCTGCTTCACAAATGTCCTTAGTGACGGACCATTTCTTTCTGCCATTTTTCCGGAGCGGTTATTGATTGCTCCATCATTTCCCTCATACTTTCCATCCCTAGATTGAAAAAAAAAAAAACAGAAACAGGCTGACAGGACGACAATCAAATTGCAAAAACTCATCAAAGCACTCGATAGAGTATTTGAATCCACAAGTAGCTACGAGCAACTTTGTCCTGGCTTGCATGAAAGTCGGAAAATGTCAAAAAGAAAAAGATGGTGGCTTTTTCATATCTGTTCTTTTATTTTTAGTTCGTTGGCTCTTCTGTCCATTGTCCTCCTGCCTGGCTCTTGACCTGTGACTGTCTGAACGCACACATTAGACTTTCAGGCGGGGGATTTGTCCTGAGCCTCTGTGAAAGACCCACCCACCCCCATAAATAACTGCTCTAGAAACACATGAATGCAAAACTAAACCACAGCTTAAAGAGGAGCTCCAACTCAGTGCCATACTAATGTAAACGAAGTAATACTAAGACATGTTCTTATGGATTTGTCTTACCTTGAGATATGTAATTGGATTTCAGGATTAACTTCCTCATTCAATGTACTGGTGATTCTTTGCCTGGTCAGTACCTGGGTGGGAGACCTCCAGCGAACAATTAAGCTTGCTGCTGGAAGTGGTGTTAAGAGACTCTTAGGATCTTCCAGAGGTGTCTGTCCAATAGCACTAGTTGCCTTAGAGCTGGCTCAAACATTGCTCAAGAGTCTACCTTTCACAGATGCGCAAAGATGAATGATGGGGGTGCACGCTTCAAGGAGCCTTCCAACTGTAGGGACCGATTAGAGACGATCCGATCTAATCTCACTCTCACGGTTTGTATAGCCTGGAGCGAAAAGTACCATAAGCGTTCATTTTTGCAGCTACATGGACGTTCTGAATCGTTAAGAAAAAATTGTTGTAAAACCAACAGAAAGCACAGACTGCTATAACTAGTCCTAGTTATATAATGATTTTAAGTTTAATGATAAACTACTGCAAGGAATCGGTCCACCTGAGCAAACAGGATCGTAATGTTGACACTCAATAACGACACTGATATGTGCAGTTCCTGGACGGATAGCCCTCCTGCCCATCAAACAGACTGAGTGACTGTTCGTGTCATTTAGTGATGTCTGACCATTGACAAAGTACAACTATTTTTTTAGGGCGCAAATTAAGTTAGGTAAATCTTTTTGCCCAAAACTGAAGGGGCGACATTCCTCCCTCCCCCCGTGATGCCAGGCCTGTCCCCATCCTATTCCATAATGTCATTATATATAATACCATACAACAGTGACCGATCCTTACTAACTGCATGCGTTAAAATTGCACATCAGCTCATAGCAGGGGGCACATAGCCGCGATGTATTATCAATGTTAAATTTCAACCATAATATCGACAACATTAATAAACGCATACGTTGAGAAAATATTCAACCCAGCATATTTTCCGGTTATATACCACAATGCATTGCTAGTATTCGTTGGTCACGTTTTTCAAACGTAGAAGTATATCCGCAAATATCTCAGCAATCCTCTTTTGACGAGCAAGTATGAACAATAATAATACTATCTGAATACATACAGATCTTTCTTAATATTATTTTGATTAAAATAGTACGTGAATAAGCAAAAAATGGCACATAAAAATAGTGTGAATGGGGAAGATGACACAAAATCGTTTTGCCGTTTCTCTTTTCTTATTCTATGTTGTACTTTCAAACTTTGGGTACTCTTTAATTAGGACAGACTTTATTGCTCAACTGCTATGATGCAAGCCAAATTTTATACATTTATTTCAGCTTTGAGCTCAGTAAACCATTCATTTTTTAGATTATACTAAAGAAGATATTAATCATCATTTATTTGGGAAGTAATATTATATAATTTTCTCCTAGCTGCGGTGCTGAAGTCCCACCCTACATCAACAGAAAAAGAAATAAAGGAGCACGCAACGTGTTACTTGAAGAATGCATATGCAAGGCAGGGGGCCAGGAGATCTGGACACTGAAAATAATAGGTTTTTGGTTCTAACTGTTAGGACAATTAGACAGGGTTTGCAAATAGTGGACAAAAATCGTCTTAACTTCCATTGTAATATTTTTTTTTCTTGGAAATATAGAAGTTGTACATTTTAAAATGTATATTTGAATCAAAATGTGGTTTTGAGTTAGTGTGTTAATGTAATTAGTTTGTGTTTGTCGTTACTATACTGTATATTGCCATGTTACCAGAATTTGTAGCTGAAGTTTAAGACTAGTTGTGTTTTTTATGATTATTGCCCATATGTTGATTGTTGATTGATTGTATACAATGTATAATTTGAAATACATATGTTTCAGGTGTGAATGTGTATTTTCAGAATAAATTTCTAAACCTAATCATTGGCTTGATTTACTAGTTTCTACACCTGTAAAACCTGTCTTTGATGTATAATAGACCTCTACCCATATACGTATAATAGACCTCTAAAGTTATCTGTAACACCTACATTATATGTATAATAGTCCTCTGAATTTATCCGTATAATAGAACTCCAACCATTTACGTATAATGGACATCTAATCATAGACGTATAATTGACGTATAACAGTAGACGTATATTAGAATTTCATTCTAGATGAATTGCAGACCACATTTAGATGTCTAAGGTATGCGTTTAATAGACGTATATTATACGGCTTTTGCCCACTGGGAAGCTCGTTTCTTTCTACCATTATGTCACTATGACAAAATCTGTCTTTAAACACCTTGCTCAGTCTCTGACGAGACTGTCAAAAATTGCTTTCGCCGAGTGTATTGCAAACCGGCGGAAGCGGGGTATTGGGAAAAGTTTTCAACTAGCAATAATCGCGCCTCGGCTAAACCTCACAGTCTATGATACTGCCACTGCGCAAAGCTGACGGTTGCCAGGCAACCGCGGGGATCCTATGGAAATCGTTATCGATCGTCTCATGGCATGTCGTTGCTATAACGCTTCATATTTGTCGTCTTCTTCTTCTTCTAGCTTGAGGTTTTGAAGAATTTCATGACAGACAAGGGCTCCGTTGGGATCAAAGGGCGTTGTGAGAAAACCGTTGCTTATTTTCAGCAGCAGAAATACAACCCTTTAAATACAAGATGACAGAACAATGACGAAGGGCATGCCGGGAGGAACTCATGCACTACAGAGGAAAGGGGGCGGGCACGTACAGTTCACATTCAAGCCACAAGTACTCTTCTTGGATGTTGCACAAACAAATCCTAACGTCTTGAAAGCATTGCAGCATGTTTGTGTCCCACTTCCCGTGGCTGCGGGACGACTGACACGAACGGACAAACACAATCTGTGGCGTTTAGCGTGACATAGTCTTGCAGGCATCGTGCTGTCTCACTGCAATATTATACCGCTGGAGGAAACAGTCCATCTGGCCATGAAACTCATTTGAACGTCTAGCTACAGCAACTAACAATATCATGATTTATTCAGGATGTGTGGAATCAGCACGTCCCGGAGACAGCTTCCGAAATCGTGAGCTTTCTCTGGTGGTAGGGGAGTTCAAGATGGCGCTCAGGTGGGAGGTAAAGTTTAGTGGTTGGGGAGTTTTTTTGAGTTTTTCATGACCTGAATGTTAATTTTTGCTTTTTTTGACTACAGAAAAATAAGGACTTAACACTAGTTGTTTAAACTTCAGTTATAATTGAAAGAAAAAAAAACGATTTTTTTTTAGGTTTAAAAAGTCCGATATGAGTAACACTGGGAAAAGAAAAGAGAGTGCTGGGTCTTCGAAGGAGAACTCTAAGATACCTCAATCGTATATGTATAGCACTACAAAAAAATCGATGGCAACTAAAGGGAAAAGTGAAGCAGCTGCAGGGGCAGCAAGAGGGCGGAGGCGCCGCGCGCCCGGCCGACGTGTTGGACCGGTGCCCTTTACGTGCTGAAATAAACACGCGACAGCCCCGAAATGTTTCCAGAGTGCTGTGCACTGAAGACTTGCCTGGTGCTCCTCCGTGCAGATTGTTTGTCCTCCTCCAGTGCGGGACGAGCCAACACAAGGGAGCGCATTCGCCAACATCCAGGCACACAATGCGATTTGGAAAGCAGCTCCTTTCCAAAGAGTTGCACACGAACGATCCTTCAGTCCCGCTCGGGGGGCACGGAACCCCCGCCACACACAGCTTCAAGTAGCGAGTCAGGCGCCGGGGGTTTCGCTTACGGCCACACCACCCTGAACACGCCCGATCTCGTCTGATCTCGGAAGCTAAGCAGCGTCGGGCCTGGTTAGTACTTGGATGGGAGACTGCCTGGGAATACCAGGTGCTGTAAGCTTTTGCTCTCCCGGCCAGCAGGGGTCGCCGTTGGTGCCGTAGGCTTTGGGAGGAGAACCTGCAGGATGGAAAGGTGATCTATAGCCTCATCTCTAGAGATGTTTTGTTGCTGTGGCATGTGTGTGACCCATATTCAAAAAAAAAAACCCGTCTGTAAAACGAATATCGAAGCTGCCTCTAAATCTGCAAATGAAGATGAGTCGATAAACCACTCGTTTTTCGTATATCTAGACATTTATTCATTTGTTACCGATTTCATTCATTGAGCACGGATACAATAGAGGTACAGCCATTCACTGTTTGACATGTCTGCACTGGTACAGAACCGAGCAATCAGAAAACGGGTGAAACTGTCTTTAGACTCAGCATACAGTTACCACTCGGCCACCTCGTCTAGGAAACTGGGCTGTCCTGACATGGGTTGGCGCACTCCAGTTGATCTTTTTCTTTTTTTTCCCTCATACTCGAGGGTCATTTTCCTGTTCCACATGCGATTTCAACATTTTCCTTGGGAGATGTCAAGCCAGCAAGCCACTGCTGTGGTTCAGTGGCCAGTGTGGAGTTCAGTGGCCCTGTTGTACACAGAAAGCACATTGAGCTCCTTGGACATGAAAAGTTCCAGATAAAAGCCATTTGTCATCCTTTCTCTTGGTGTCGATGTTGCTATTGTATGTAAAGGTGGCAACTTGCTCAGCGAGCAGGCGGAGCACACACCGAATGCAGATGTGTCTGAGTGGTGTGTCCAAGTGGCTGCAAAAGGACAGCACTCCCGGGGCGCCGTGGCTTAGTTGGTTAAAGCGCCTGTCTAGTAAACAGAAAATCCTGGGTCCGAATCCCAGCGGTGCCTTTTTTTGTTCTGTGTTCTCGAACAGAACTGGTCATTATGGACAACCGCATACGTCTAGACTTAATTAAATGCAAGTATTCATTTCCTGTCTTGAACGACTTGTTTTTCTTAAAATGGATGCAACTTGCAAAACATGAAATACAAACCTCGCTAATCAGCGCTCGCGGCTGGCAAAAAAAAAAGAAGTCAGCAATGTTTTTTTCTTTAACCTTAAGCATGCTAATGGAGAAGAACCTAGTCGCCACATCACATACATCCGTTTCAACGATAAGAAGGTAACAACTATCCTCACTCCAGAGTAAATCTCACGTTGAGGGCATATTTTTTCCACTTTACCATGAGTCGGGCTCAGCTGCACAGAGGCGAGAGCAGAGCAATGAGGTCAGGGGGATAGGGGAGTCACACGCTGGCGGTTTGAACACGCGGAAGATCACTGAGGGATCCACAGTATGTGGACCCTCCGTGCGCCATCATTCCACACTCCAGACTCTGAATCCTGCCATCCGAGTTAAGATCTCGGCGGAACCTGAAGCGCAGTTCTTTCTTAAAACGTAATCTGGTGAGCATTTCTAGAATCGTAATTGTATAGATGCAGCCTTTAATATGTTGCTAGGTTAAAATTTATGACTTCTTGAACTTCAGTAGGCAACTGCCCTCTTGATTTCGGATTTAATTTCTTTATTACAGGGGCGCTTTTATGATGACAGAGTCAAGTTCAGGTACTTTGCTTGATGGAGGAAGCTCATTTCGGACTCTGTGATCTTCTCACCTGGAAAGGTCTGCTGTACTACTACAAGAGAGAAGTAGAGTCTGGAGGAAGGGACAATTTTATGATGCTTTGGAAGGTAATGTTTTTTTTTTCTTTGAAATCGAAATGAATCAGAATATCAGTGCAAAAGACAAACTCTTGGTTTGGTTTAAAGAGATATGGTTTTAAAACAGACAAAATGTAGAAAACAGGTGTTTCTCACTTTTGGAAAAGAATGGACCGGGGGTAATATTTTACTAGTTGCAGTGCTAAGCTCACTGGGTTACAGCCCTGCAGTGTCACACGAGGGCCAGTGGTGCAATGGATAATGTGTCTGACTATGGATTAGGAGTTTGGAGGTTCGACTCCTGTCTGGCGCTGGTTGTTTTTAAACACATCAGCCTACTCCCTAAGTAGTCTGTGCTACTTACTGCATTGTAATCGTACCCAGTAAGAGATTTCCTTCATGTAAATGAACTGCACCTGACAGCTTTAGAAAAACACCTGGGCTCAGTACGGTGCTGAGAGCTCAAGTTGTGTATAATGTAATCATTTAAGTAGAATAGATTCTAATAATATAATGATCCAGTGTGTTGCACTACTTCACTGCTTCACTGCTCTATGCCGTCTGGAAATAAATCCTCAGACAACTTACTGCCCTGGGCATGTACCAATAAATTACAGGAGCACATCTATATATCACTGCGTTGAAGCAGGAGACACAATCACTGCAAATACATCCCAAATACAGTGTTCCAGCACCTTTGACCTCATCCAGAACGTATCATTTCTTGAAAGGAATTGCTGTCCGAATGCACATCTGAATCCCAAACAGAATCTCTAGTAAAATACGATCATTTGTGAAACAGGTAAATGTCTCAGGGGCCCATTCCTCATTCTCAAGACACATGTATGCAGTACGTACATCATGCATTGAGCAATAGGGATTAAAGACACCACAGGTAAGGTTAGAAGACATTCTGACTATATTCTAAAATATTGGACTCATATTCTTATGATGGCAGACATGATGCTGTGTTTAAAATCGGGGTTAATGGACATTATATGACTGTCAATTCTGTTTTGTTTTGGAGACTCTTGGCTGCCTATGTGGTACAGTGCAGCGTGAAGAAAACATTTTCCAAAACTGTGTCAGCTCAAAAGTTGTAAGAAAATCTTTCCAGCTGCTTTAACTCTCCTCATTTTTGTCATTTAATTGTCTGTCGGCACTATGTAGCAGCATTGCATGACAACCCATCTCACCACGGAAAGGAACCTAACAGCTTTTGTAAGAGAGGAGAAAAGGACCTGGCCCGTACGGGACTCGAACCCACAACCTTGGTGTTATTAGCTCTAACCAACTGAGCTAACCAGCCTCACGACAGCAATCCTCTCTGTGCTGCAAAAAATCGAACTCAGGGAATGTCTTTTGCCCTCCTTTGAATTGAAAGCCGTGTAATTCAGTGTCTCCGTCACTATGCTGGGGCACTGGGACCCGCACAGACCTCAGGGTGAGCGCCCCCCCGCCGGCACCATTAACACCGCTTCCAGCTGGAAACTTTGTTTTTCCCTGTAGCTCACCCTCATCCGGGTACTGACCTGGCTCACACCTGCTTAGCTTCAGTGGGTTTTCAGTTGCGAGTTGCAAGGGGATGCAAGTGATGGAGCCGCTCGCTGCAAAAGCCACTGCTTTGGCTGGGAATCGAACCAGAGCCTCCCGCGTGAGAAGCGAGAATTCTACCACTGAACCAACAATGCTCAGTGCCCAGGCCTTCAAAAAAGATGCTTTTTTGGTACTCTGTTAAAAAAGCGTCGACATTACCTCTTTCAAAAGGCTTCACTTTCCTAGTCACATTCCAAGGCTCATTGAACCCCGGCTGTTTCCTCCAGCGGTATAGTATTGCAGTTAGACAGCACGATGCCTGCAAGACTAACCGGCGGAAGCGGGGTATTGGGAAAAGTTTTCAACTAGCAATAATTGCGCCTCGGCTAAACCTCACAGGCTACGATACTGCCACTGCGCAAAGCTGACGGTTGCCAGGCAACCGCGGGGATCCTATGGAAATCGTTATCGATCGTCTCATGGCATGTCGTTGCGGTAACGCTTCATATTTGTCGTCTTCTTCTTCTTCTAGCTTGAGGTTTTGAAGAATTTCATGACAGACAAGGGCTCCGTCGGGAACAAAGGGCGTTGTGAGAAAACCGTTGCTTATTTTCAGCAGCAGAAATACAACCCTTTAAATACAAGATGACAGAACAATGACGAAGGGCATGCCGGGAGGAACTCATGCACTACAGAGGAAAGGGGGCGGGCACGTACAGTTCACATTCAAGCCACAAGTACTCTTCTCGGATGTTGCATAAACAAATCCTAACGTCCTGAAAGCATTGCAGCATGTTTGTGTCCCACTTCCCGTGGCTGCAGGACGACTGACACGAACGGACAAACACAATTTGTGGCGTTTAGCGTGACATAGTCTTGCAGGCATCGTGCTGTATCACTGCAATACTATACCAGCGTCTGTCGAGATCACTTTTGAGTCAGCGCGAAACGCCGTGTGCTGTCAGTTTGATTTCATATTGCTCGTAGGGCGCCCGGCTTTTGTCTGTCAAACGTTAGGTTGCGCTTCTTCATGCTGCATCGTCGGCATGAGTGGAGCTTTTTAATTGTCTGTACTTGTCTTACTGCGCCCCATAAGAAATCGTTTGTCCCCGTTCAAAAGAGATTGTGCGACGTCCTGCAGCGTTCGCAAAGCAAACCTTTGACAGTTTGAAAAGAGGAATTTATTCTGCTTCCTGTGCGTGCAGTAGTTACAAAGTTGAACGTCTTTACACGATCTGCTGCAGTTTTCAGTGGGCGGGCTTTGTCAGATGGCTTGGAAAAACGCACTGTGTTTCGGCTCGGGAAACATCATGAGCAGTGTCCTGCATGTTTTCTGTGTATAGCTGTCTTTTAACGCATACAGAATTCATTCGAAATCATTGATTTCTCCAATTAACAAGGGTCCCTTTTTGAACCTGCCAGAAGCATTCTTTCAATGTAACAGATTTACTCCGGGGAAAGGCAGCATGACATTGAGAGTAGATCAAGCTTTCAGCACCCGTATCGGACTGCGTGTATGCAGACACCGCTCAGAATCCCCTGTAAGATTCTCCTTCAATTCCGTTTTGCAGTGCTTTAGCTCTTTCAAAAGGCTGCGCTTTGCTAGTCACAATCCAAGGCTCATGACAGCATTTGAAACCAATCGCCACTGTGTTGGCCGGGAATCAAACCCGGGTCAACTGCTTGGAAGGCAGCTATGCTCACCACTATACCACCAACGCACGCCCACAGGTGCCCTGCAGGACACCACCAGAGAATGCTCACGATTTCGGAAGCTGTCTCCGGGACGTTCTGATTCCACACATCCTGAATAAATCATGATATTGTTAGTTGCTGTAGCTAGACGTTCAAATGAGTTTCATGGCCAGATGGACTGTTTCCTCCAGCGGTATAGTATTGCAGTGAGACAGCACGATGCCTGCAAGACTATGTCACGCTAAACGCCACAGATTGTGTTTGTGTTGGACAGTTGGACCCTACAGTTGGACCCTCGTCGACAACCTGAATAGCTTATTCAGAAGCAGTGCTGGACCGGGAAAGAACCAGCTTCTTCCCAGGTACAAGAGTGACTTGTGAGGACTCGCGGTCACACTCTGTGCATAGAGACTTTCTACCAGCCAGCCGGACTGCTGGTAGATCCCCTCGGAGCAACGACTGCCCTGTGCGCCGCAGTCAGATTCCTCCGCCCGTCCTACTCCGAGCTGCACCTTGACTGGTTGGCCGGTAGCCAGAGGACGCCGGGACAACGCCCATTGGACAACCGCTGGAACAGAGGCTGCAACAGAGCCTGTCAGCTGGTTTGGTGTTCGTGCCGGGAAATTCCAAATCCATACACAGTGGATAAGTAAACCCCATGTTCTACATTGCGTCTCGAGAATTCAATTGTACCTCAACACAAGTTGTTATCAATTTAATTCATGAGTAATGTATTTACTTCCGAGTTTAGAGTAACAGTGGGTAATAACACTGATTAGCGATTTGGTAACCGAACGATATATATTGACATATATTCTCTGTTGTGTATCTCTTTGTGTTTGCATCTCTTCGGGATTATATACCTTGTATATTGATAACCCTCACAGTAAGGTCTGCCACTCGTATCCAGGCAGACTAGTATATGTTTGGTGCACAATTTATATTAATAAATGTATCTAGTGTATTGAACCCCTGTGTGTGCGTTGTTAGTTGTTCTGACGATTGATTTTCTAAAAGCCCCAACGAACAACCTTGTGATTACTGCTACAATTAATAATTGTCTCAGTAAACCCATCAAACCATTACATTTAATGGCGTCCCTGGGTGGGCGAGTTTAGAATGAAATGAGAATCAGTCGCACAGAATAACTGAAGTTCAGCACAGCACCGCGGCTTCTATACGCGAATACCGGGTGTGCTGATAACTGCGTAAAGAAATCCCCCTGTTTTCTAGCGTTTAGTGTAACGTGTGCTGATTGGAAATCCATCTGCTCGGGTGTCTAGATTCCATACTGTATTTTGGAAAAAGAAAAAAAAAAGTAATACTCTTAAAGTTTCTCTGACGTAATGACAATGGCTGCTAAAATGTCTGAAGTGGAGTCGCTTATAAGTACTATTTCTAGCGACGACAATCCTGGTTACTGGAGTGGTATCGAAAAGTTGAACTTTGATGATATTGAGAAGCTGCAAGTAGATTTAGTAGCTAAGGTAGCGAACCAGCTTAACACAGGAGTGTCTGTGAACGCAGTTCTGGTCCTATCGAGTTTCACCTTAAATCTAGCTAAACAGCTGGAACTGTCTTTGTCCGAGCTGACAAAGTTTCAAAAGCTTCAGGGAACGCTAGAAAGATATAAGGCGGAGCGAGTCGAGTTGTTGGATATAATCAGAGAAAAGAGAGTGAAAAATGAGGAAAGTGAAGACTGACTCAGGGAAGTTTTAGGTAAATTAGATGACTTGTCTGCTAGAGAAACTGCGGCTGAGGTAGCTAGGAGAGACCTGGAAGCGAGCTCGAAAGAAAAAGAAAAAGAAATTGAGAGTTTAAATGAGCTCAGCCAGGAAAGGCAAAAGGAGTCAGATGCTGCCGTACTGGAAGCAAAATAGACTAGATCCCACTTGCATGCCAGCCCACCTAGCAGCCTGGAGCGCTCACCCAGCGCGCCGGGAGGAGGTTTCTCCCGGCCAGGGTCTGTGGTCGGATCGGCATGGGGGAGATCGCCGAGTCCTGCGCGAAACGCAAGGGCGAGTCAATTCAGGCATAGACCCCCTGCTCCTGATCACGGCCGTCTCCCTGCCCGCGGAGAAACCGTAAAAATTAACCTCCACTCCCTGAGGCAGTTAGCCAAAGATGTAGAAAGGTTTGACCCGTCAGTGTCAGGGAATAATGTGGAGACCTACATCGATGAGCTGAGATATACTTTGCAGTTTATGCCCGAAGCGTCCGAACAGGAAAAGGCTATGTAAGTAAGGAAAACTACCAGCCGAGCGGTCCACGAGTGGATGTCTAGACAAGGACCGGAGGTCTGTAATAGCTTCGAGGAGCTGTGTCAGGCAATGATCGGAGAATTTTCGGCTTTTATCGATCCCATAGCTGCCGTGGCTGCTGTGCATTATATTAAGCACGAAAAAGCTGAAGCCCCTCGCGACTATTATCAGAGGCTTAGGCGCACTTATTTTGCAGGGCGGAATGAAGAGGGTTGCGAAGAGAACGTGAATTTCAAAGGTTTATTCATTGCTAATCTGCATCCCTCAGTCAGGAAAATGATTGTGATGCACACACAGCGATGAAAATGGCTGACATTAGAAGGTTGGCTCAAAAAGCCTGGGGAGCTGAAGTCTCTGCTTCCTCAGAGCGAAAACCTGCTAAAACGGCCGTGTTCGCCACTAAAGCCAGCAGGGTTGACGACTCGCCTCAGCTCGAGGCAGCTGAGGTTCCTGAGCTCGCTAAGCCCCGGCGCAAAATAGGCAGGCAGGACCGCACTAAGCGTCAGAGCCGCCGTGAGCGCTACGGGGAAGGCAAGGGCTCAGGCAGAGTCTATCAGAAGACTGGACGAAGGGAGTCGACTGCAGCCCGCCTGGCCAGGCTTGAACAAGCCCTGCCTGAGAGATCAGGACAGGGTAAACCTTCCGCAGCGAATACCAGAAGTGTGAATGAGCTTAGGGGGACCACGCCCCTTCTCACTGGAGGAGGCGGGGATCCGTCCCAAGCCCCTCCCTCAGTCTATCTGATTGGGTGGGAGGGTTCCTGCCTGGAAGAAGGCTGTGACTCTGAGTTGGGCGCTGACCCCGCCCCTGAAGTCAAAGAAAAGGCAGGCTTCCAACAATTCTTAGGGAATCTCAGCCAGAAAGGCAAAGCAAGGCGTATTTATATCAAGGTTTCTCTTGAAAACGTCTTAGATAGAGAAGCACTGATTGACACTGGGGCTGAAATTAGTTTGATGTCAGCCGATCTACTCAGCGAGCTCAAACGAGTAGCGAAAGGAAAAGGCATCAGACTTAAGGTAGAACCGTGTAAGATAGATATTTCCAGCTATACCCAGGATCATGCCAGGATCACACACCGAGTGTGGGTGGCACTTAGGTTCGGGCCAATGAACGTGGTGCATCCTGTTTACATCTCTAGGTTAAAAACAGAGCCACTACTCATTGGCCAAGACGTGCTTGACAGGCTGGAGCCTCTGGTGGACTGCCAGCGTGGAAAATTGTGGGCTCAGGTCAAAAACCCTAAGCCTGTTGCACAGCAAAAAGGGGGATTCAGTGGTTATGCTGTGATCACACAGTGCCCACTGAACACTATAGCTGAGTTGGAGGTTCCTCCTGGTTCCTCTGGACGAGAATAAATGTCTCTTCTTGCTTTCCAAAACTACAGGGAAGTCCTGCCCAGGCCAGCACTCCCACGGTCTCCCAACTACAGGAGCAGTGCTCCGAGCAGCTGCTTGACCCGCCAGGTAAAGCACACCCCCTTTTCATCCCTGAAGAAGAGTGGATCTCCCTGTCCGGTAATGAATGGGAGTCCTTTCTGTGCACCCTGGTACCTCAGGGGGCCCAGGACTACCACCCCATGGTGGTGGGAGGGGGTCCAGGTGGCAGAAGTGCAGGTTGATGATGTAATTCTTAGCCTCAGCTCTGAGAAGTCCATAATCAGTGAAGGTCTGTTCGAGGACCTGTCGCGAAGCTGTCAGGTGACCCTGGTGACGCAGTCACAGGTTCTGTGGTGGGCACCCCCACCTCATAGGTCCATTTGGAGCAAAGGAAGCTGTGTAGCTTCCATCTCCATCGGAAAAAGGAAGTTTGCTCACTACTTCCAGGTAGCACCTCAGCTGACCCATTCAGTCTGCATTGGTGCAGACCTATTGGTTCGACTGGGCGCCCAGCTGGACACAGTAAACAGTGTGCTGTGGAAACGGGTGGACCCAGATGCCCACTCTCTAAGCGGTGACCCCGAGAACATTCGGTCAGGTCAGACGATTCCTCAGGCCTGCCAGGTAGTAAACGAATCGGACCTGATCGTTCCTGCGTCAGCAGCAGGGTTTCCGGTACGCCTTGTCCTAAAGAAGGGACAGAGAATGGACGCTGAGATGGTTTTCTTCCAACCATCAGCTCAGTTTATCAGACTGAACCTAGCAGTCTGTTGTACCCCCAGACTGGAACGGAATGGCCGAGCCACCTGCCTGTTGGTGCAGAACATAGCAAAACAAGATGTCAAAATCCCTGCTCGCACTGACATGGGACTGGAATTGACAATAGTTTCTATGATTTCGAACTGGCCATCCCAGTACTGGGGCAGCTCCCTGGTCCCTTGGCTTCATAAAAGCGCCACTGTAATAAAGAAATTAAATCCAAAATCAAGAGGGCAGTTGCCTACTGAAATACAAGAAGTCATCAATTTTAACCTAGCAACACATTAAAGGCTGCATCTATACAAGTACGATTCTAGAAATGCTCACCAGATTACGTTTTAAGAAGGAACTGCGCTTCAGGTTCTGCCGAGATCTTAACTCGGATGGCAGGATTCAGAGTCCGGAGTGCGGACTGATTGCACACGGAGGGTCCATATACTGTGGATCCCTCAGTGATCTTCCGCGTGTTCAAACAGCCAGCGTGTGACTCCCCTGTCCCCGTGACCTCATTGCTCTGCTCTCTCCTCTGTGCAGCCGAGCCCGATTCACGGTAAAGTGAAAAAAAATATGCCCTCAACGTGAGATTTACTCTGGAGCGAGGATAGATGTTACCTTTTTATCATTGAACAGGATGTATGTGATATGGCGACTAGGTTCAATTTTGTATCCTCTTTAAAAGATTAAGGACTGGGGTGAGCGTGATTTACCACCCTTTCAGCTAAGAACCCGACGTGCGCACCGTTTAAGCTGCATAGACTCGGTCGTTTAACTCATCTCCATTAGCAGGGTTAAGGTTAAAGAAAAAAAACATTGCTGACTTCTTTTTTTTTTGCCAGCTGCTAGCGCTGATTAGCAAGGTTTGTATTTCATGTTTTGCAAGTTGCATCCATTTTAAGAAAAACAAGTCGTGTTAAAGACAGGAAATGAATACTTGCATTTAATTAAGTCTAGCCGTAGGCGGTTATCCACTGGGATTCAGACCCAGGGCCTCCTGTTTACTAGACAGGCGCTTTAACCAACTAAGCCACAGCGCCCCAGGAGTGCTATCCTTTTGCAGCCACTTGGACACACCACTCAGACACATCTGCATTCGGTGTGTGCTCCGCCTGCTCGCTGAGCAAGTTGCCACCTTTACATACAATAGCAACATCGACACCAAGAGAAAGGATGACAAATGGCTTTTATCTGGAACTTTTCATGTCCAAGGAGCTCAATGTGCTTTCTGTGTACAACAGGGCCACTGAACTCCACGCTGGCCACTGAACCACAGCAGTGGCTTGCTGGCTTGACATCTCCCAAGGAAAATGTTGAAATCGCATGTGGAACAGGAAAATGACCCTCAAGTACGAGGGGAAAAAAAGAAAAAGATCATCTGGAGCGCGCCAACCCAGTTGGGACAGCCCAGTTTTGTTAACGAGGTGGCCGAGTGGTTAAGGCGATGGATTGCTAATCCATTGTGCTTTGCACGCATGGGTTCAAATCCCATCCTCGTCTGTTTCCATTCTGTTTTTGATCCCTATTGCTCAATGCACAGTGAAAGCATTGCATACATGTGTCTGACAATGAGAAATGGGCCCCTGAGACAGTCATTTGCCTGTTTCACAAATGATCGTATTTTACTAGAGATTCTGTTTGGGATTCAGATGTGCATTCGGACAGCAATCCCTTTCAAGAAATGATACGTTCTGGATGAGGTCAAAGGTGCTGGAACACTGTATTTAGGATGTGTTTGCAGTTATTCTGTGTTTCTAGCTTCAACCCAGTGATATATATATATATGCTCACTGATTTTTTGGTACATGCCCAGGGCAATAATCATTATGAGGATTTATTTCCATATGTGCTAGAGGTAGTGTTGTGAAATTCTTCAACACACTGGATCGCAGGTTTAAACCTGCACTCTTACTCCTTAAATACCAACAAATGCAGATATGTAGCAATCATATTGTAGCTTACACTCATTTGCCTGTTTCACAAATGATCATATTTTACTAGAGATTCTGTTTGGGATACGGATGTGCATTCTGACAACAATCTCTTTCAAAAAATGATTTTACCTTATTGCAGCTTTGCCCCTCTTGCCTCTTTGGAAAATATCTCCATCTTGTGGTCGCTGTTGGTAATGTCTAGACAATATCTCCATCTTGTGGTCGTTGTTGGTAATGTCTAGACAATATCTCCATCATGTGGTCGTTGTTGGTAATGTCTTCTTATGCCCTTTTTTTATTTCAATTCTTTATTAGTTGATTCTAGAATCTCTACAATAGAGCTGAAAATATCAGTTTTGTAGCAGACAATATGACATTAGTTATAGTCCAATTAAGACTTTATTACCCTGTTTGTAACATAACAAATTAAAATTGATTAAAACTAAGTTTGGAACACCAGGGAACATAAAAAATGATTTTTAGGAAAACCATGAGGTTCTCTGTGTCCGATGCCTGCAAGGGGAGAAAGCTAGAATCCTTTGCTTTTTCAAAATTTGAAAATAAACATCATATAACAACAGCTTTCATTCCTAGGAGTGAAAAATAACCATTTTTGAAGACATATTAGTTTCCAAAACACTACAATAAAGTTAAAAACATCCGTTTTATATTACTTTTAGTATTTTTAGTGAAATTAGTCATTTATTGCACTATTTTTAATATAATCTCTAATTAAAAGTGAATAGAATTAAGTTTGGAGCAACAAGGAACACAAAAAAAAAAGATTTTAAGGAAAAAAATGATGTCTTCTGTGCCAGGTGCCTGCAAGGGGAGAAAGCTAGAATCCTACCCAGGCTCCTGGAGCTCTGTCCTGGCTAAAGGAGGGTGAATCCATCCCCTTCAAAGCTCCATGAAAAAATGATCATTTAAAATTTGAAAAAAAAAAACATTATAGAACAACATCTCTTGGTCCACAGAGTGCAAAAATCCAACTTTGAAGAAAATCCATTGACTGATCCCCGAATCCTGAAGTTTCTTCGCATGATATCGGGCTTGCAACCACTTTCTGGAAAATGATGAAAAATGCCAAAAATGAAAAAAAAGTTATCAATTCTAGAGCCTAAGAGGTAAATAAGACAAATGTATATCTCCAAATAATTTTATGTGCTTCAGAAGAGCCCAGGAAAGTTTTTTGCATACATGAAACCACGCCCGTTTGCACGTAAGCAGACATGGTTGCACACACGACTGCATGAAAGCACGCGTGCATGCAAAATCATCCTGTTAAGCATTTGAAAAGCCGCACCACGGCGCACTTGAAATAGCTCTTACATTAGTGGTCGACGCAGGAATCGCCTTTTTATTTACGCTCTTACCAACGCGATGGAAAGCAAAACAAAGCAAAGCAGAGCAAAACAAAACGAACAAACGCAAAACCCTCACGTCCCGCACTTGCATATAACGCCGTTACATGCCCAAGCGGTATTGTACGTCATCCTAGCACTGCACCCCGGGGCGTACGGTATATGGGAATGAGCACACGCCACGAATTGTCTGAAATCACTCCCTACAGCTGTAAGGCGCCTTGAAGCGTGCACCCCCAACATTCTTCTTTGCGCATCTGTGAAAGGTAAACTCTTGAGCAAACTCTGAACCAGCTCTAAGGAAACTAATCCGATTAGACGTTACTTTGACTCATCCTTTAACAGTTTTCAGTCTCTGTCTTTAAACACCTTGCTCAGTCACATTCAAGCCACAAGTACTCTACTCGGATGTTGCACAAACAAATCCTAATGTCTTGAAAGCATTGCAGCATGTTTGTGTCCCACTTCCCGTGGCTGCAGGACGACTGACACGAACGGACAAACACAATCTGTGGCGTTTAGCGTGACATAGTCTTGCAGGCATCGTGCTGTCTTACTGCAATACTATACCACTTGAGGAAACAGTCCATCTGGCCATGAAACTCATTTGAACGTCTAGCTACAGCAACTAACAATAACATGATTTATTCAGGATGTGTGGAATCAGCACGTCCCGGAGACAGCTTCTGAAATCGTGAGCATTCTCTGGTGGTGTCCTGGAGGGCTCCCCCGGGCATGTGTTGGTGGTATAGTGGTGAGCATAGCTACCTTCCAAGCAGTTGACCCGCGTTCGATTCCCGGCCAACGCAGTGGCAAGTGTTTTCAAATGCTGTCACAAGCCTTGGATTGTGACTAGCAAAGCGAAGCCTTTTGAAAGAGCTAAAGCACTGCAAAACGGAATTGAAGGAGAATCTTACAGGGGATTCTGAGCGGTGTCTAAATAAATAAATTCACAGCGTCCGCGGATGGCATTTTGCAGCTGGAAGTAGATGTCGACGCTTTTTGCACACAGAACCAAAAAAGCATCTTTTTTGAAGGTACAGGCATTGAGCATTGGTGGTTCATTGTTAGAACTCTCGCCTGCCACGCAGGAGGCTTGGTTTCGATTCCTGGCCAATGCAGTGGCTTTTGCAGCGAACGGCTCCATCACTTGCATCCCAACTTTTGCAACTCGCAACTGAAAACCCACTGAAGCTAAGCAGGTGTGAGCCAGGTCAGTACCTGGATGAGGGTGAGCTACAGGGAAAAACAAAGCTTCCAGCTGGAAGTGGTGTTAATGGGGCCAGCGGGGAGGCGCTCACCCTGAGGTCTGTGCGGGTCCCAATCTCCCAATATAGTGACGGAGAAGCTGTGTTGTAAAAGGGCGCTGTCTTTTGGATGAGATGTAAAACCGAGGTCATAGTGCTCTGTGGTCATTAAAAATGACCACCAAAACCTTTGACAAAAGCTCTTGGTAATTGATGGTCTTCAATAATGTTTCTCCTTTAGGTACATTTAAAATCAGCTGAATAATGCTGTGAAACCATGAAACTGCATGAGAAAGCCCGTACACTGAATTACACGGCTTTCTATTCAAAGGAGGACAAAAGAAATTCCCTGAGTTCGATTTTTTGCAGCACAGAGAGGGGCACTGTTACGAGGCTGGTTAGCTCAGCTGGTTAGAGCGTGGTGCTAATAATGCCAAGGTCGCGGGTTCGAGCCCCGTACGGGCCATGTCCTTTTCTCCTCTCTTACCAAAGCTGTTAGGTTCCTTTCCGTGGTGAGATGGGTTGTCCTGCAACGCTGCCACACAGTGCCGACAGACAAGAGTGTTGCGGGAGAAGAGAAAAGTGTTTGAAGATTTAAGAGTGTCTTAGGTGGAGCCAAAATCAAGTGTCACAAATGCAAGTGGGAAGATTTCCAATGTTTAATATGGTCAAAATAAGCGGAAGTTACCAGCTGGTCCGGCACAGTCTGCCATGCTTTTGTCATATACTGTAAAGTGGTGTCGAACTGGAGCCTCACCATTTGCATATGTGAGGCTCCAGTTATACATCGATTGTCACATTAAATGACAAAAATGAAGAGAGGTAAAGCAGCTGGAGAGGTTTTCTTACAACTTTTGAGCTGACACAGTTTTGGAAAATGTTTCCTTCACGCTGCACTGTACAATATAGGCAGCCAAGAGTCTCCAAAACAAAACAGAATTGACAGATAGGAGAAAATTCCCACTCGTCCTGAAGTTCCCAAAATCCAGCACTGAGCGTAAACAAAGTGTCTAAGTAGCGTGGGAATGTTAAACCTAACCCTAGCTGGAGTTTGAGCAATCCAGCACTGAGAGTAAAAAGATGAGTCAAAGTAACGTCTAATCAGATTAGTTTCCTTAGAGCTGGTTCAGAGTTTGCTCAAGAGTTTACCTTTCACAGATGCGCAAAGAAGAATGTTGGGGGTGCACGCTTCAAGGCGCCTTACAGCTGTAGGGAGTGATTCGAGACGATTCGTGGCGTGTGCTCGTTCCCATATACCTTACGCCCCCGGGTGCAGTGCTAGGATGACGTACAATACCGCTTGGGCACGTAACGGCGTTATATGCAAGTGCGGGACGTGAGGGTTTTCGTTTGTTCGTTTTGTTTTGCTCTGCTTTGCTTTGTTTTGCTTTCCATCGCGTTGGTAAGAGCGTAAATAAAAAGGCGATTCCTGCGTCTACCACTAATGTAAGAGCTATTTCAAGTGCGGCGTGGTGCGGCTTTTCAAATGCTCAACAGGATGACTTCGCATGCACGTGTGCTTTCATGCAGTCGTGTGTGCAACCATGTCTGCTTATGTGCAAACGGGCGTGGTTTCATGTATGCAAAAAACTTTCCTGGGCTCTTCTGAAGCACATAAAATTATTTGGAGATATACATTTGTCTTGTTTTCCTCTTAGGCTCTAGAATTGATAACTTTTTTTTAGGATTCTAGCTTTCTCCCTTTGCAGGCATCGGGCACAGAGGACCTCATGGTTTTCCTAAAAATCTTTTTTTTTTGTGTTCCTTGTTGTTCCAAACTTAATTTTAATCACTTTTAATTAGATATTTTATTAAAAATAGTGCAAAAAATGACTAATTTCACTAAAAATAATGTAATATAAAACTGATGTTTTTAACTTTATTGTAGTGTTTTAGAAACTACTATGTCTTCAAAAATGGTTATTTTTCACTCCTAGGAATGAAAGCTGTTGTTATATGATGTTTATTTTCAAATTTTGAAAAAATCAAAGGATTCTAGCTTTCTCCCCTTGCAGGCATTGGACACAGAGAACCTCATGGTTTTCCTAAAAATCATGTGTTATGTTCCCTGGTGTTCCAAACTTAGTTTTACTCAATTTTAATTTGTTATTATGTTAAAAACAGGGTAATAAGTTTCTAATTGGACTATAAATAATGTCATATTGTCTGCTATAAAACTGATGTTTTCATCTCCATTGTAGAGATTCTAGAATCAACTAATAGAGAATTAAAATAAAAAAGGGCATAAGAAGACATTACCAACAACGACTACAAGATGGAGATATTGTCTAGACATTACCAACAACGACCACAAGATAGAGATATTGTCCAAAGAGGCAAGAAGGGCAAAGCCGCGATAAGGAGATTGCTGTCAGAATGCACATCCGGATCCCAAACAGAATCTCTAGTAAAATATGATCATTTGTGAAACAGGCAAATGAGTGTCAGCTGCAATATGATTGCTACATATCTGCATTTGTTGGTTTTTAAGGAGTAAGAGTGCAGGCGGTTTAAACCTGCGATCCAGTGTGTTGAAGTATTTCACAACACTACCCCTAGCACATCAGGAAATAAATCCTCATAATGATTATTGCCCTGGGCATGTACCAAAAAATCAGTGAGCATATACATATATCGCTGTGTTGAAGCTAGAGACACAGAATAAGTGCAAACACATCCTAAATACAGTGTTCCTGCACCTTGACCTCATCCAGAATGTATCGTTTTTTGAAAGCGATTGCTGTCAGAATGCACAACTGAATCCCAAACAGAATCTCTAGTCAAATATGATCATTTGTGAAACAGGCAAATGAGTCTCTCAGGTGCCCATTGCTCATTTTCAGACACATTTATGCAATACTTTCACCATGCGTTGAGCAATAGGGATTAAAGATACCAGAGGTAAGGTTTAAAAGTGATTCTGAGGTGCAACACATCAGCGAAACAGCTAGGCATCTGAAATGCGGGGTTTGAGAGCCCTTCAGGGAACACCGTACCCTAAAGGTACCAGAAGTCCACTAGTATAAGCATTAAGTCACTGTCAGCCCTGTTGCAATGTGATTGCTACATATCTTCATTTCTTTGGTTTTTAAGGAGTAAGAGTGCAGGGGGTCTAAATCTGCGATCCAGTGTGTTGAAGTATTTCACAACACTACCTGTAGCCCGTCTGGAAATAAATCCTCATTCTGATTATTGACCTGGGCATGTACCAATAAATCACTGAGTATATATATATATCACTGTGTTGAAGCTAGAGACCTGTATGTAATAATATGATGCTAAAATGTTATTTTCACATGTAAGAAAACCGGCTCAGGGACGCCAAATATGTAATGTTGCCATAGCAAAATTAAATGTAGTGGCTCTCTGAAGGCACCAGTTCTGTAGGGTTTGGGCATTTACTGAGACAATTATTAATTGTAGCAGTAAATCACAAAGTTGATTCTTTTGATGGCTTTAGAATCCAACCATGTGACATAACTCAAACAACGCGCACACACAGGTACTAATACACGAGGATACATTTATTAATACATAAAATATGCATGTAAACCTAACAGATCTTATCGAGAGGGTTATCAGAATACAAAAGATATATATTCAGTCAGTTACGAAGTGTTACACATATCAAGAGGACATACGTTCAGTATATCATTCATTAAGACCGTTTCGTTAATGAACTTGGTTATAACTTCTACATTAGATACTCAAACAAGTACATAACTCTTAGGAATTAAATTGATATCAACTGGTTGGGATAACAATTGAATTCTTGAGCTGTAATGCATTGAAGTTGAATACTCATCCAATCTTTGGGGATTCAGATCTTCCTGCGGGCACAAAGAAACAGTTGCAGGCTGTTGCTGTCCAATCCGCGCTCTCTGGCTCCGTGCCAGGCTGTGCTGTGCGGCTTGCGATGCTGCGCTGCTGATGCTCACTGTGGGCTTTAACTAGCAAAGTTTGTGCACAGGAGAAAAGATGACTGTGGGTCCCAGCAAGTCAGGAAGAGGACCGGTTCGTTTCTGATGAAGAGCTAGTTCTGAATAGTGATTCAGCTGTCCACAGTTCCGACCTGTTCACGAGGCCTGCTGCTGGTGCTAACCTCGGGTGGATCCTCTGGTTATTCTCTGGCAACCTCCGCTCTAGACTCTTAGAACAAAGGAAAGTTCTGGCACTCGGACACACTGGCCGTTCCGTGGTTGTCCGGGCTGAGTCTCAGGATGGTCAGGAGGTGCGCTGCGAGAATGTCCTGCCCTTGGGAGCCTTCTGCTCCTGGGCCGCCCTGCCCTGGAATTCTCCTTTGAATTCCCTTTAGAATTGTCCACAGAATCCTCTGAATCCTCCCTTCTGAATCTTACTGAATCTCACAGGCTCTCTGTGTTGCCTGTTTTTACCTGGAGGAACTTCAGCTCATTGATTGGCTGAAAGTTCCATGGGCATCAGAGTCCCACGTGGGTTACTCAGCCCTACCAGTCCCTGATTGATTGATCAAGGTGAGATATGAGTCACTTAGTCCTGACACTTAGTAATGCAGTCCAGATGTCCAACTGGCACTCCCTAGACAGATAGGCGCCAATGGATGACCATTGATCATGATAGCCAGGCTTAGCTAAGTGCATCCCCCTTTGGGAGCTGTCCTAGAACCTTAAATCACCCTGCATGAATAGTCTCTCTGTGGCTGCACCACAGAGATGAACAGAGAAATGGGGCCTCATTTGGGAAGGCTCAGAACACTTAATTCTGCCTTATTAATAAGCCTCGCCGCTACACACATATATTAATATAATAAATGATTGCTTTTGCTTTATAAACAAATCTAATTAAAATAAAAGCTTAAGTTTTGTATTTATCTTGTACCATAGAACATGATTTTCTTTGTATTTCAATCCCACAAAGTGTCCAAATGACGCACTACATGATATAAGGAAGATTATCACATGCATATCGGTATTATCTTTCTTACGAAAATGCATTCCTTTCATTACCTTTTACTTTTTAAAATGAACTCAAATTGTGTATAATGTAATAATTTAAGTAGAATAGATTCTAATAATATAATGATCCAGTGTGTGGCACTACTTCACTGCTTCACTGCTCTATGCCGTCTGGAAATAAATCCTCAGACTGCTTACTGCCCTGGGCATGTACCAATGAATTACAGGAGCACATCTATTTCTCACTGCGTTGAAGCAGGAGACACACAGTCTCTGCAAACACATCCTAAATACAGTGTTCCAGCACCTTTGACCTCATCCAGAACGTATCATTTCTTGAAAGGGATTGCTGTCCGAATGCACATCTGAATCCCAAACAGAATCTCTAGTAAAATACGATCATTTGTGAAACAGGCAAATGACTGTCTCAGGGGCCCATTCCTCATTGTCAGACATATGTATGCAATGCTTTCACCGTGCATTGAGCAATAGGGATTAAAAACACAGCAGGTAAGGTTAGATGTCATGTTCTATGATCATTTCTTTCAGCATTAGGGACTAAATATACTAAACGTATGATACTAAAATGTTATTTTCACATATATTAATGTAATAAATGATTGCTTATGCTTTATAAATAAATCTAATTAAAATAAAAGCTTAAGTTTTGTATTTATCTTGTCCCATAGAACATGATTTTCTTTGTATTTCAAGCCCACAAAGTGTCCTTTGATCTCTATTCTGTGGTAATCCACGATGACCCCGTTCTTCAGGTGATTCATCATGTCCTCCCTCGCCTGTTGAGAGGCCACCTGATCTCTTCTGCCGTGGCGTGCTTCATACACACCCTCTTGAAGTGAGCAGGAAGCTGATCAAAAGTATTCAGGCACATCTTGCACACCAGGGGAATCCTCGCGGGTTTCCTTTGAAAATAAATAATACCATCTGTGTATAGAAACAAGCTAAGACTGATTTCTTAAATTATCCTTAAAATTCTCTCTCATAGTTTGAGCATAATGATTTTATTGCATTTATATAAGAATTGTTCATTGCTCCAAAATAAATAATGGTCTCAGTCACAGACTTTCCAATAGAAGCCATTGTGGAGTTCAGCAACTGCAGGTCCTAGAAGTGGGGAAGGAATTTTAAAAGAGAAATTGAATTACAATACAGAAGGAATGGCTGAGGGTTCACTGAAATGTATAAATATACAAATTCCAAAGACTGAGTCCATATAGAAACAACTACTTTTCATTTTCAGTATAAGAAAAAAAAAACTATCTTCCAAAGCATCATAAAATTGTCCCTTCTTCCAGACCCTACTTCTCTCTTGTAGTAGTACAGCAGACCTTTCCAGGTGAGCAGATCACAGAGTCCGAAATGAGCTTCCTCCATCAAGCAAAGTACCTGAACATGACTCTGTCTTCATAAAAGCGCCCCTGTAATAAAGAAATTAAATCCAAAATCAAGAGGGCAGTTGCCTACTGAAATACAAGAAGTCATCAATTTTAACCTAGCAACACATTAAAGGCTGCATCTATACAAGTGCGATTCTAGAAATGCTCACCAGATTACGTTTTAAGAAGGAACTGCGCCTCAGGTTCCGCCGAGATCTTAACTCGGATGGCAGGATTCAGAGTCCGGAGTGTGGACTGATGGCGAACGGAGGGTCCACATACTGTGGATCCCTCAGTGATCTTCCGCGTATTCAAACCGCCAGCGTGTGACTCCCCTGTCCCTGTGACCTCATTGCTCTGCTCTCTCCTCTGTGCAGCCGAGCCCGACTCACGGTAAAGTGAAAAAAAAGATGCCCTCAACGTGAGATTTACTCTGGAGCGAGGATAGATGTTACCTTTTTATCATTTAACAGGATGTATGTGATGTGGCGACTAGGTTCAATTTTGTATCCTCTTTAAAAGATTAAGGACTGGGGTGAGCGTGATTTACCACCCTTTCAGATAAGAACCCGACTTGCGCACCGTTTAAGCTGCATAGACTCGGTCGTTTAACTCTTCTCCGTTAGCAGGGTTAAGGTTAAAGAAAAAAAAATAGCTGACTCCTTTTTTTTGCCAGCCGCTAGCGCTGATTAGCAAGGCTTGTATTTCATGTTTTGCAAGTTGCATCCATTTTAAGAAAAACAAGTCGCGTTAAAGACAGGAAATGAATACTTGCATTTAATTAAGTCTAGCCGTAGGCGGGGATCTCCTGTTTACTAGACAGGCGCTTTAACCAACTAAGCCACAGCGCCCCAGGAGTGTTGTCCTTTTGCAGCCACTTGGACACACCACTCAGACACATCTGCATTCGGTGTGTGCTCCGCCTGCTCGCTGAGCAAGTTGCCACCTTTACATACAATAGCAACATCGACACCAAGAGAAAGGATGACAAATGGCTTTTATCTGGAACTTTTCATGTCCAAGGAGCTCAATGTGCTTTCTGTGTACAACAGGGCCACTGAACTCCACACTGGCCACTGAACCACAGCAGTGGCTTGCTGGCTTGACATCTCCCAAGGAAAATGTTGAAATCACATGTGGAACAGGAAAATGACCCTCGAGTACGTGGGGAAAAAAAGAAAAAGATCATCTGGAGCGCGCCAACCCATGTCCGGACAGCCCAGTTTCGTCAACAAGGTGGCTGAGTGGTTAAGGTGATCCATTGTGCTCTGCAGGCATGGGTTCGAATCCCATTCTCATTGCTCTCCATGTCTGACACGTGTGCCTGTTCGACATCGGCCCTCCTGTTGTTTGCTCCGGTGCTAGAGCCGTACATTTTCTAGCAGTGGCTGAACATGGTATAGTAGGCCAACGTCGGTATCGAGCAGTGACAGTAACAGTACTTACTGCGCCCCATAAGAAATCGTTTGTCCCTGTTCAAAAGAGATTGTGCGATGTCCTGCGGCGTTCGTAAAGCAAACCTTTGACAGTTTGAAAAGAGGAATTTATTCTGCTTCCTGTGCGTGCAGTAGTTACAAAGTTGAACGTCTTTACACGATCTGCTGCAGTTTTCAGTGGGCAGGCTTTGTCAGATGGCTTGAAAAAACGCACTGTGTTTCGGCTCGGGAAACATCATGAGCAGTGTCCTGCATGTTTTCTGTGTATAGCTGTCTTTTAACGCATACAGAATTCATTCGAAATCATTGATTTCTCCAATTAACAAGGGTCCCTTTTTGAACCTGCGAGAAGCATTCTTTCAATGTAACAGATTTACTCCGGGGAAAGCCAGCATGACATTGAGAGTAGCTCAAGCTTTCAGCACCCGTATCGGACTGCGTGTATGCAGACACCGCTCAGAATCCCCTGTAAGATTCTCCCTCAATTCCGTTTTTCAGTGCTTTAGCTCTTTCAAAAGGCTTCGCTTTGCTAGTCACAATCCAAGGCTCATGACAGCATTTGAAAACATTCGCCACTGCGTTGGCCGGGAATCGAACCCGGGTCAACTGCTTGGAAGGCAGCTATGCTCACCACTATACCACCAACGCACACCCACAGGAAGCCTGCAGGACACCACCAGAGAATGCTTTTTTTAAATTTTTTTTTTATTAAACAGAATTTACAAATACAAATACAACAAGAGGATCAGAGTCATGTACAAGAGAAAAAAAACGCAGCAGAAAAAAGCATTTAACTACCAGAGGTAATTAAGTAATTATGTGATCAAATTGTATATTTTACACGTATCATATTTTCCTTGCTTTAATATTTCTCAATTATTTATAAACTTTAGTTTCAACATGCATGCGTTTCCTGTAAAAAATAAAACTCAGCACACAGTTTTTCTTTTAACAACATTTCGAGTACCTCTGGCATTCATGAAAAAGACATACACAAAAGCAAATAACTAACTCTAAGACTGTCTAAACTATTGAGTTTTTCAAAGAACCATGAAGAAAGATGTGAAGACGGGGGTTTGAATTTAATCCTTTCTGTAGGGGGTTTAGACTTCTAAGTCACAAGCTGGGGTTTATGGCAGGAAAGGGGGCTTTATTGTTCCTTGCATGCAATAAACTCATCTGTTTTACTTCATCTCGGGATCAAGAACCTTATTTCTTCTGTTACAACAAATTTGGCGTAGTTGGCGGATGCTCCAGAAGGCGCAGAACTTCCCATCGGCAGGAGAGACGGTCAGCGCGCACATAACTAAGAGGTAAGGACTCCTCTTTTATTTAAAAGTCCCGACTCTCTCTGACCGATTGGGAAATCTCTGCTCCCTGCGAGAATCGCCCGAGATGACGGAGTAAACGTGAGTTTCTGAATTCCTCTGGCCTGGGGAAGGCACCGGTGTATGTAATGGGTTGGTTGCTGTAAGCCCAGAATTTGGTCTGGCAGGGGTTCCGCGGTATTGTGTACAGGCGTTCGAAGCTGGTGTATGCCTTAATTGGGCGTGGAGTTTTGAACGGGTTTTGGACCCTTACCGTGAAGTTCAGGACTGGTGTGGGTCTTAATTGCACCCGGAGTTCTGAAGGTCAGAACTGGTTTGGGTCTTAATTGCACCCGGAGTTCTGAGGCTCAGAATCGGTGTGGGCCTTAATTGCGCCCGGGGTTCTAGAGCAAGTGGTGCATTAAATGCACGTAGTTCAGGACTGGTGTGGGTCTTAATTGCACCCGGAGTTCTGAAGGTCAGAACTGGTTTGGGTCTTAATTGCACCCGGAGTTCTGTGGCTCGGGATCGGTGTGGGCCTTAATTGCGCCCGGGGTTCTGGAGCTGAGTGGTGCATTAAATGCACGTATAATCCAGGATTGGTGTGGGCTTTAATTACGCCCGGGGTCCTGAGATTAGCTACGCCTTGATCGTGCACAGATTGGAGTGGCGTGGTTTCTGGCGTGGCGTGGTTTTTTTTTTTGTTTTAAAGGAAACAGGAGTAGAAGAGATATATGTATGTATGTTTTTGGTGTTTTCCTTGTTTGTGAAATACATATACACACGCACGACACTAACATAAACACACCTCATAATAAAGAGCAAAGCATTAAGTAGCAGGATTTAAAGGACGTTGAGACCCGAGAATCGCCCTGATTGAGCTCAGTGCGTAAGTCCACCCCGGGGCAAAAGCAGCGATGCTGGCGTTCTGGGGATGGTGAATTACTGATCAAGAAAGGGGGTTTTCGAGGTCTCGTTTCTTACCTGTGAACAGTGCGGTGTAAGTCCTCTCTAAAGTCTCGGAGAGGCATTTAGATCTGGAGGTAACAGACGCCCTTGGCTGAATGAGTGCAGTAATGCACAGGTTTTTCCAAGTGAAAACATCCCCCTACTGAATGAGCTGTTACCTCACACACGACAAAAGTAAATCTTAATGAGACCGAACATGTGCGCTAACTGATGGTTTGAGAAAGTGGTGGAAGGGTCCGTTTAAATATCGGAAAAGTGTAAGTTGACGGAAAAGAAGGAGAAAAATATGGAAAAAGCTGAGTTTGTCAGAGGGAATTTGGGGGCGAAGACGCCTGTAAAGAAAGCATATATGAGTATTGATTGGCAAAAGCACAAGCATGTAGCTCCCACCCTGGTGCACGGCCGGCACCAGTGGTGGCAGATACATGAGAAAATGTATGTGACTTAAAAGTGTGTTTACGGGGAAAACAAAAACCCGGAAGAAAAGATATTTTACTCGCTACGAAAGAGTATAGAAAAAAAGCTAAAAGAGGCAGTACAGGAGAATGAGAAACTAAAGAAGGAATTAACTCCTGGTCACGCTGCACTGGTTAATGTGCTGCAGCCAGCGACTAAGTTATATCCTGCTCTCCCACAGGGGAACAAACAGGCAGGAAACGAAAATAATTGGGATCAATTCCCTCAGTGGCCATATGGAGAAGGGGGGTCTGATTGGGATAACACTTGGTATGAGTGTGATAAAGACGGATCAGGGTCTCCCCTGTTAGAGGGAGGGCGCCCGCAGATCTGTACTCTCACTCGAAGTGGGAAAGGACTTGATGTAGCAGGGGCTGGCGCCGTTGATGACAGTGCCACTCTAACACTGTCTCGCACCCCGTCGAGGGGGTCTGCAATCGCACCTACCTTCCCTGATTTCCCCCATACGATCAAATCCAAAACCGTAAGATATTGACCGGTGGGCTAAAGTACCGCACCCGAAATTAGAAATGCAGCGAACCTGGAGTGCGCTTCAGGAATTAAAAGGATTCATGTAGAAGTAAAACAAGAATACAGCACATTGTATTACGAAGAGAAAAATATATTCTCGATGTGTATGTGTGTTTTATGAATTTGTGTGCCGGCATGTATGTGTGTAACTGTGAGTTTTGGTATACTAAATGACGGTGTGAGTGTGTTTAGCCAGCGGGACTGGCTAGAGACGTAACTAAAGAGACTTGACGAAAATCAACTTAAGGAGATTGGAAAATATAAGAGAGTCTGAAACGTATAAGTACAGTACAGGTGGACGTAAAAGTAGTTAAACAGTTTTTGTATTATTATAAATTATTATAAATTGTAATTTATACAATTAGTTGCAATAATGGAAACAATTTGGTTTTATTCGAATGTCTCGAAACCAGACATGCTGAAACGGTGTAGGTTTAGAATCGAGACTGAAATTCCCTCCTCCCTTGAAATTCCCTAACAGATAAGGGTACGTAACGGCTCATGCGATGCTCAGTTGCAATTTGTCCCAAAACAAACAAGAACAGCAGCTGAGGGTTTGAGTTTGAACATGCACTGTATTAAAGCAGCTTTTATTTCCATTGATAAATGCTAGATATTCCTACAGAGATTCTCCAGGTGAGTAAGCGATTCCTGTTTCTGTTTCTATTTCTGTTTCATATATATATACAGTATATATATGTTACATGTGTCTCTGCAATAGTATAAATGTGTTATACACTATCAGGGGCTGCTTTTTTGTGCACCTCATCTACAACAAGGGTTTTTTTTTCATTTATGTTTGTGGACCTTCACCATTTGAGGAAGTGAGTTAGATAAGAAAGTTACAGGTATGGTGAGCAATGACTGACAAAGGCACGTACTGCGTATTCCTTACAGAAGTGTAAGCAATTTGTTCTAAAAAACACCGGCTAAAGTCCAACATCGTTAGCAATCTTATTACTTAAACAGAATTAACATCAATAAACTGTAAGGTGCTGGTACATGCGAGTAGATTTGATCTTCTATTAAACAAAAATGCAATTACAGCTCTAAAAAGGTCAACCTAGACTTCTGTAACAGATCTGTTCAGGTCATCGCTGTTTCTCTGACCTTGTGAGTCTTTGGAATTTTAAAAGTGTATTTTGCTTGCCTTTCATGTGGTCTGTGTACAAGTCACTGTGGCGTATGCGGTCCTACACAGCCTTGCTATAGACGTGACGAGCCTCCGCTATGTTGCAATGGAGAACAGGTTCAGTACGGAGCTGCCGAGAAAATTCAGCTGGAAAGCTCGTTGCAGTTAGGAACGATGCAGTTTCACCATAAAATTCCCAGCTTCGTTTATTGTTAATATGAAGGGCATGGATGTAATTTGGTATGTGTGTCCCCGTTTCTTGCATGCATTCAAAGTAAAAAAAAATGTACTTGTTTGAAATTTTGGGGTTGTCCAAAGGCAGTATGTAGCACAAATGTGTGTCAGGGGTGTCGATCACGTTGTTACAATGCGAGCACAGTTTCTCTTTACATTTGTGACTAGAGAGGTTATAAACCTCACATTTCTCACAAAAGACCCTGCGCTCACACTTACTAACACCCGTCGCTGCATTCCGAAAGTGTCTCGCCAAACATTGAGAGCTACGACAAAAGACCTTACAGGCCGGGCAATTCTGAATTTCTGCATCAATTTCGCAACACTGGGGATCTAAACAGGTTTTACAAGCTTTAACACAGGCGTGTGCGTTCTTGTGGCTATACGCCGCATGGTAGTTAGTGCACAAATATGCCGCCCCCACAAAAGCTTTAATATTTAAAACCCCATAAAAATGCTCTTCATGCAGTAGAACAAAAAGTATTTTAGAATTAGGTGGTGTGGGCCCCGTTGTAAAATATTTCCAATCACCCTGGTCGTGGTACAAAATTTTAATGACCACCTTTAAATGTTTTTCAAAAGCGGTAATGTCTGACAAACTCATTTTCTGATTCTCTGAAAAACCCAACTCTTTGTGCATTCGTTTAGCGCCCTGTAACATTTCCCCATTGGTACAACCTTCATTCAACAAACCGTACACACTCCCGGTGAAACACAGATTACCGCCCGTGTAATGTAAGTCGATAAGGTGCGCTTTTTTCTGAGCAATTACCCAGAACGGATTTAAATCTTCGACGGGCAACCCCCTGCATATTCCTAACTATCGTCAACACTAATCGGAGGCTGTCATCGGTGAGAATTTCTGTGTGGCTCTGTAAGAGGTCTGAGATGTGGCTAAAAAAATCAGCAGCATTTAATTCTCCGGGTTGTCTCCTGCGTGAGAACAAGGGTTTGTTAAAACCACCCGCAGTCAAACGCAGCTGTACAAAATCATTCGCCCCGATGTTTGGAGAAAGTTCATCCAATATTCTCTGGACTGCACCATGCACATGTTTAGTCATTTATCCCGGTGGGTCTTCGCCAGTGCACCATGAAATAGCATTATCAGGTAACGAAATCCAGAGGTTAGATCAGCATCTTCTTTAGAAAAAACGTCTAAGAGTCTAGCGGCGTAAACCTGGATCGGTTTTGGAAACACTGAATGTACACTTGCTAAAGCGGCTCTTAGATTCTCTAAACCCCGCTTTTTATCCACCTCATTAGTGCCCACCTTTGATACTAACTGTGCAATATACCGCACTGAGTCTCCCACATCACCAAACACCAAGTCTTTAGGCGTGTTATTATTTCTCTCCGAAGGCTTGACACGTTTGGTTTTGGTCAGTGTCTTAACAGCCGTCTCCGATGCAGTCACCACCTTAGGGTCCGACGTTTCCACCACACTTTTTTCACCGCTCGTCGATACAGCTGCTGTGTGAATAACGCCAATGCTCCATATCTCAAAATCAGAAAACTACACTGTGATAAAAATAAAAGACTTTTCAACACAACAATCAATGAAATCTAAATGGTCAAAATCAGAAAACTATGATAACTATGATAAAAACGCCACATATGTGGCACATCCTTACACAAAGAGCTGCGGGAGAATGGAACAAGTTACCCGGACATGTTGTTACACCGGTTTCCTTTAAGACTGTGGTGGTGCTACTGGTATGGCGGCATGGTTAACGGCATACAGACCCCTGGCACAGACCACTTGTGCCAGGGGTCTGTATGCCGTTCCCAAAATCCACCTGCTGGATTTTGGCAACTTCAGGACGAGTGGGAATTTTCTCCTATCTGTCAATTCTGTTTTGTTTTGGAGACTCTTGGCTGCCTATGTTGAACAGTGCAGCGTGAAGGAAACATTTTCCAAAACTGTGTCAACTCAAAAGTTGTAAGAAAACCTCTCCAGCTGCTTTAACTCTCTTCATTTTTGTCATTTAATGTGACACTCGATGTATAACTGGAGCCTCACATATGCAAATGGTGAGGCTCCAGATCGACACCCAGTTCGACACCACTTTACAGTATATGACAAAAGCATGGCAGACTGTGCCGGACTGGCAGATAACTTCTGCTTATTTTTACCATATTAAACATTGGAAATCCTCCCACTTGCATTTGTGACACTTGATTTTGGCTCCACCTAAGACACTCTTAAATCTTCAAACACTTTTCTCTTCTCCTGCAACACTTTTGTCTGTCGGCACTATGTGGCAGCGTTGCATGACAACCCCTCTCACCATGGAAAGGAAGCTAACAGCTTTGGTAAGAGAGGAGAGAAGGACCTGGCCCGTACGGGGCTCGAACCCATGACCTTGGCGTTATTAGCACCACGCTCTAACCAGCTGAGCTAACCGGCCTCACGGCGGTAATCCTCTCTGTGCTGCAAAAAATCAATCTCAGGGAATTTCTTTTGCCCTCCTTTGAATAGAAAGCCGTGTAATTCAGTGTACGGGCTTTCTCGTGCATTTTCATGGTTCTTGTAACCCAAATCCTACACTGGCCTGAAGTGCCCCACCATTTCACAGCATTTTTCAGCTGATTTAAAATGTACCTAAAGGAGAAGCATTATTGAAGACCATCAATTACCAAAAGCTTTTGTCAAAGGTTTTGGTGGTCATTTTTAATGACCACAGAGCGCTGTGACCTCGGTTTTACATCTCATCCAAAAGACAGCGCCCTTTTACAACACAGCGTCTCCGTCACTTTGCTGGGGCACTGGGACCCGCACAGACCTCAGGCTGAGCGCCCCCCCCATTAACACCGCTTCCAGCTGGAAGCTTTGTTTTTCCCTGTAGCTCACCCTCATCCGGGTACTGACCTGGCTCACACCTGCTTAGCTTTAGTGGGTTTTCAGTTGCGAGTTGCAAGGGGATGCAAGTGATGGAGCCGCTCGCTGCAAAAGCCACTGCATTGGCCGGGAATCAAACCCGAGCCTCCCACACGGCAGGCGAGAATTCTACCACTAAACTACCAATGCTCAGTGCCTGGGCCTTCAAAAAAGACGCTTTTTTGGTGCTCTGTGCAAAACGCGTCGACATCTGCAAAATGCCATTCGCGGACGCTGATGAACTTATTTCCAAGGCAGCGGGTACAAGTGGTTGGGCGTTTTAAAACCACCAGGAACAGCAAAGAGGCGCGCTTCTTTGCTTACGCCGGAACACACCAACTGGAGGCGGACATCGTAGTCGGCAGGATTCGAACCTGCGCGGGGAGACCCCAATGGATTTTTAGTCCATCGCCTTAACCACTCGGCCACGACTACAGCGAGCCCCGCCACCGCTGCGTTCTTGCTACAATCTTACCTGGATCGCGAGGCGCCGGCGGAAGCCTATTTCAAAGTCGTTCTCCGTTTCAAAAAAACATTTCCAAAATACAAGCCTTGCAGACAGACACGCCTCAGAGGACTTAAGGGTGGCTTCATGTCGGAAAGATAAAGTCTCCCCGTCCGGACATGAAAATGCCACTTTGTTACACACAAAAAAAGAATCAACAACAGAGAAATGCCCACAAACATTTGAAAAGCCGCACCACGTCGCACTTGAAATAGCTCTTACATTAGTGGTAGACGCAGGAATCGCCTTTTTATTTACGCTCTTACCAACGCGATGGAAAGCAAAACAAAGCAAAGCAGAGCAAAACAAAACGAACAAACGAAAACCCTCACGTCCCGCACTTGCATATAACGCCGTTACGTGCCCAAGCGGTATTGTACGTCATCCTAGCACTGCACCCCGGGGCGTAAGGTATATGGGAACGAGCACACGCCACGAATCGTCTCGAATCACTCCCTACAGCTGTAAGGCGCCTTGAAGCGTGCACCCCCAACATTCTTCTTTGCGCATCTGTGAAAGGTAAACTCTTGAGCAAACTCTGAACCAGCTCTAAGGAAACTAATCCGATTAGACGTTACTTTGACTCATCTTTTTACGCTCAGTGCTGGATTGCTCAAACTCCAGCTAGGGTTAGGGTTAGCATTCCCACGCTACTTAGACACTTTGTTTACGCTCAGTGCTGGATTTTGGGAACTTCAGGACGAGTGGGAATTTTCTCCTATCTGTCAATTCTGTTTTGTTTTGGAGACTCATGGCTGCCTATGTTGTACAGTGCAGCGTGAAGGAAACATTTTCCAAAACTGTGTCAGCTCAAAAGTTAACACTTAAGCAAGTGTTCTCATAACTTTAGGAGGTTTCGTGAAAATGCTACAGGCGTGCCAAAATCGTTTTTTTTAAATTCAAGGTGACTTTACCGCGGTTTTCATTTTCAGATTGTGAATCAAAAAAGGCATTTAATTAAACACACGATTGCGATTTTAATCAATTACTGTATTGATTGAAAGATACATTCTGTACAGATACAGTACAGTCACATTCTCCTGTCGTCCAGTGGTGTAAAACGAATTAGCAGGTGCTTGAGATAACATCCCACTGAGTGGAATGTTCTCATTTGTTCTCAAGTGTAAAAAGAGGTGATAATTCTTAATAATTCCGTGTCGCATTAACTAACCTCTTCAGTTTATTCCGCCAGACAGTACATTAATATAATTATATCATTATTAAGTTGTTTAGATACGCAATTCCATATTATATTCCCTGTTAATCAAATTCTAAAAGTATGCATTTGTTAGATAACAAGCGAATTCACAGAAAAGGTTAAAATACTATCACTTTTCACAAAGTATATAATCCTAATATGGTCAGAAGGAGCACGTAAAAATGTTTCCCAAATAACAACATGTAAGACTTTGATGCTTAAAATGTTTAGGGAGAAATGGAATACTGGTGTGTATTTTTTTCTTTAAACTACCAAGACCAGCAATATACAGTACAGTTTACATACATTAATATGTTTATATTCCTAAATTAATATCGTTTATGAGCATGTGAAAGGCATGGTGAATCGGAGATTCTCAAGATTTACATTGTATGATTGGAAATGAATGCGTGATCGGATCAACTAAATGCTGTGGTGTTACTTTTTGTCAATGAAAAAATAAACTCTTTTCGTTTACAAAGACGGTTACAAAGAATGTGGACCAGGGTAATACTTTGAGCTTACAGCTTGTCCAAGGTCATTCATTATTAATACTCTTAGTAATATCTTCAGTAAAGACTTTGATGCATAAAATATTCCTGCATAATTAAAATATTTATGATAAAGGTGGTAGGTTGTGTACTTTTGTCCAACAGAACAATCTTGCTTTTATAAAATATACCGCCTTTTTAATGTTTAATGATTAACATGCTGTAATACACTGTTTAAATTTAAAAGTCTAAAGAGTATACACCTTAAATTCTTAATTGAATAAAGATTGTCCCTCAGCAGTGATCAGGATTCAAAACTGACGTTTTCTGGTGACAGCTCAAATGCTGTACAGGAGAGGTTAACCTTTATTAGCTCCACCTGGCGATTTTACAAGGTGATTCCGGATACTATTAACATAATCTAATTTGCGTCCGGTATGATGCGGTATACTGCGACACTCCCACCGTGTTATACCGCAGCATACCCCGCTTGTTTTGAATGGCTGCATATGTATATAGACTCTATATATACATTTGGTGCATGCCACAATTTTGGATGGTGGTGGAGGAATAGGGATTTTCTCAACACGGCAGGGACTCCAGTTAAGAATGCTGGGTTTATCTCTGAACTATTAGAAGCTTTGCAGCTACTGACTGAAGTAGCTGTGGTGATGTGTAAATCACATAATAAAGAAATGTTTCCAGTAACTCGAGGGAACAACTTTGCAGATGCAACTGTCAGGTGAGCAATACTTGTAGAACAGTAGTCTGAGACCTCTGTGAAGCAGAGAAATGGACATGGTTAGAAAAGATTATGGGGCTGCAGGATGATGGGGTGTGGAGCTGACAGCACACCAGACGCCCTGCATGCCCTCACAGCCTAATGCCCTTTATAGCCCGACAAATGCACTCTGTTGGACACCCAGGTGGGAGTCAAATGGTGTGCCGGTTACCCAAAACTGGGTGAGAACCGGGTTTGAAGCAGTAACCACTTATGTGGTATCTGGATGTAATGTTTATCAAAGTAACTCAACTCAGTTCAGGTGCGGGTGCAACAGCTCAAAAGGCCTGCTCCTGAGGAACCTTTCAAACCGGGGAAATTGAAAATTGTAAAGGGAAACCTGGGCTCTTATAATCTGTTTTCCCAGTGGGTTGCTGCCACTGCCTCTGTGTCTACCAAACACTTGATAACAGAGATAAGCCCTCGGTGGGCACTGCCCTGCCCCTTGTATTATGATCAAGGAACACACTTCACGGGGAAGGTGTGTCAGGCTGTGGCTGCATTGTTCGGAGTGAGATGGACTGAGATCATCCTCAGTCTGCTGGAACAGTGGAATGAAGGAACAGATCTCTGAAAGATTGACTAGACATCAGACTGAAGGAACGCCATGGGATGCGGGCTGGATCAAACAGAACTGTGTAACAGCCTGTTTGATATCATCACGGGCCAATCAATGAAACTTCCTGGAGGGACGAATTTAGCTGGACGAATGGATTGTTGAATTTGCTAATTCCCTATTGTAGTATTGTAGGTTGCTAGGACTTAGCAAAGCACATCTATGATGAAGAAAAATATATATCATAATTATAATCCAGATGATTGGGGCATTGGTGCATGGCTACAGTCTGTGCTAGGAACATGGAGAGGGTCTCTGGTTCAATACATATTTGTGGGTCTAGTATTATTCGTTATGATCATATCGTTAATATCCTGTTTGAAAAACATGTGGACTAAAGCTGCTGCTTCTGTGCTAATTGTACGCCCTGAAGGGATCATGAAGGTCAAAAAATGATTTCATGGGAAAGGTTCTCTTATCTAGTGGCAGAACCTGATGGGTAGAACAATATAGCTTTAAGGGGGGTTACCCTTGGGAGTGATTCCCCTAGATGCAAATGATTATTGTGGTTTGTTTGTTCATAATAAGATGTTTTGCAGGAACGGAACAAAGAGAAATTTTACAACTTCAGCTAGAATTGTTCTACAAAACGTCACAGCTGAGGCAGGGGAACAATGTGTAGATTTTTCTAAGAGTTATTACCCAGTTGTTGACCAATCTGTTGACCAATGTTGACCAAAAAAGCCTAGGATTATGCTGGGCTCCAGCCCACAGGGATTTACCTGTGCTGTAAGAACTAATGAGTGAATAAGGAGACTGGATTCTGGTGAAAGACTTCAGGAAAAAGAAATGGTGTTCACTCAGGTGGAGGGGGCTGTACCAGGTGCTGCTGACCACTGCCACTGCTGTGAAGGTCACAGAAATGGTGCCCTGGATTCATGCTTCCCACTGTAAAAAGGTCACAAACGAACTGAACAAAGCGCAGGAGTGATGTCTCCACAAGGACAGATGGGGATAACCTGCTTGGGACTGATGTGCACAGCCTTTTTCCTTTTTATGTAGAAGCCTGTCACCACCCCAAAAGAGGAAGAATCTAAACACGAAGCCTCTTTGTATACAAACTGGCTGAATGAAACTGATAATGAGGGGGATATGAGTAATTTGTGGTATAAATTGATAAATCATACTGTAAAGTTAAAGAAATTTAATGCATCTTGTTATATATGTGCTTTAATGCCTCATTCTACAGCCTCACCCATGCGACTTTTTATGAAATGTACTCTTTTATTAATATCATGTTAGAAGGCTTAGACGCTATCAAACAAGAATTAAGGGGAGTTAGATTAATGGCACTTCAGAACAGGTTCGTGCTGGACCTTCAAAATGCAGCATCTGGAGGAGTCTATGCTTTAGTAGGAGACTCCTGTTGTACATATATTCCAGCTAATGACTATGATTACGGAAATCTTACACTCGCTATTCAGCATTTAAAAGAACTAAAAGACAAGGTGAATAAAGAGAGAGGCATAAAAGATACACCGGCTTTTCTCTCCTGGTTAGAATCACTGTTTGGGCCAGGGGGAATGTTTTTCTTTTAAGTTACTAACACCGATTATAGGGGCTGTGATACTTGTCTTCCTGTTTTTATGTTGCTGTATGACATGTATTATTCCAATGCTTCGAAATATGGAAATATGGTACCTAGGGGGATAAACTGTTCATCCTTCCAGTCTGGAGAATTGGCAGCTGTCTGTCGTCAGTAAGTGATCCTTAAAAAATTAATAGTTCCATGACAGTGTGCATCACCAGAAAATCAATTTCAATGCATTAAAACTCTTGTTATCCTTCTGATCATTGAAGTGTCATTGCCCCAGCACTGTATACTCTTACTTTTGACGCCTGTCTGAAGTTGGATCCATTTCTAAGAATGGTGACTCACATATCCTCATGCTCAACTTTGGCTCAACCACACAAACTATGAAGTTAATCATCTGCTTTTGCTCCAAGATTTATGTTACTAGGCTCTCTCCTGGGGATCCTCGTGTTCAAACTTTGCCCTTATTGTGGATGATCCATGACAGAATTCAGGGAATTCAGAATTCTGATACCTCAGCTCAGATTCTGACTGGGCAGACTGTCATTGCCTGGTGTGAATGTGTGCATATCTGTTTTTGTGCATGTTCTGTGGCCTGTTGTACAGTACATCACAAATGAAAGGGAAATGGAAAACTAAAATAAGACTCAAGTGTTTTATCTTTCATTAACAGTGTTTCATTAGTATCTGTGCTAGATCCTGTCATCCACTGCTTACCACGACAGGCTCTAGCACAGGATAGCAGCTAATACATTTAACAATCTCACTGCACAATGTTGTATATTCAAGGGCTGATCTTCTGTACTTTTTCTTTCACTTTTCATTTCCTAGAAACTCAGTCCTGCCAGGAATAATCTGAGAACAAAATCAATCTGAGTGAAAATCTAAGCAGAGGAAGATTGTTTTACAGAGTTAACAAGGTCTAATTCAAGGTCATCAGCACTAACAACATTCTCTCTGGAGACAGGCGATAAGAAAATTGAAAGTGTGTATTGTTACATAACAGCAGAGACTATGAGTTATGCTATCATGAGAGTGGTGATGGATTTTTTTCATTGCTTAGTTTTGCAGGTTCTGTACATTTGAACATTCAAAGTGACTAAAGTAAAGGAGTTTTCCCTTTTTACCACATAATTCCCAAAGATCAACACTAATAGAAAGCCTAATTCCAGCCAAGATTCAATTACTGTCTCTCAGGCATCCCAGCAGTGGATTTCATGACTTCAGACAGCCATCTTTATCAGTGGAGAACTCAATGCTCTGAGGTTTACTGGCAGAGTCTCACACTGGGTAATATGTTGGTAAATAATGTCCTATGGAATTCTACTATTGATAAATTCTACTATGGAACTGCGATGTGTCCTGAAAAAATCTTCTATGATAGTGGTACAGTCCATCACACCCCACCTACAGCCTTTAAAAGAGAAAAAAATATTCTGATATTATGGTGGAAAAAGAGCCCTGGAATCTTTGTAGAAGGACCAAAGACGGAAAGAACGGGCAGTGTAACCATGGCGAAGAGAAGGGAAATATTGGAGAGAGCTTTTTTCATACACTTTTTATCATTGTTTTTCCAGCCCAACAATGATCAACAAATATGGGCAGGCGTCCTGTGCCAAATCCAATCTACCTTTCTTCCAAGCATACAGGAATGTCAGTGAATTAAATATTGACATATGAAAATACCCAAAAATATGCAATCACACATATGCAGTTTGAGCAAACATAAGACAATACCCAAGTACCACAAACTACCAGGCATCATTAGCAGTTCAGGTGGGGAGCTGTGTCAGCATGCGTAGGCTGCAAAGGAACAAGTAATAGGTCTATTCCATGCTTAAAAGAGAAGAAAGAAAACACAACATTTCAGCCGTGGAGCCCTCACACCTGAAGAAGGCTCCACGGCCGAAACGTTGTGTTTTCTTTCTTCTCTTTTCATCTAGTGTCATTAGCCAGTTCCTGTCAAAATAAAATAGAAATGGATAACATTCTAGAGAGAGTTTGAAATACCAAGGTACAATTTAAACCATATTTCTTCCACTACAACCACAATATTTTGGAGAGATCGCTGAGCCTAACTGTTCTGGCATGCCCGTTAGCCTCCGTCCTGCTTCAGCAATGAATGCAACGGGGCACATTCTGAGGGAGATGCGGTCAATCAGGTTGCAGGAAAACCACGCTATGCTTTTTTTTGAGATCCTGAAAAGGACAGAGGGGCCATGTATATGTGTGCAGCTGGATATGTAATTGCAGGTGGCGTAGCAAATTCTGCTGAAGCCCCACTGCCTGGTGTGGACGGTAGCTGTGCATGTTGCAGCAGAATTGTGCATGTGAGATCAAGGGGGCATGTCATGTGTTTGAGCACTTCACTCCCTTCCGGAAGCACGTGATTCCCTGAGTCCAAAAAATTTGTAAGTTCTTTGGATGACCTGTGGACCGATCTTTCACGATGAAGAATTCCTTAAGAAGAATAGATCTCGGCCCACCATCCCAATGCCTCCATCTCAAAACAGCAACCTCCCACTGCCCTTAGTCTGCAAGGCAGTCCTTTCAAGTGCGATGATGACGCCGGGACCTTCGTTGCCTATTGTACGAGCTGAACTTTTGTGCTCATCAATTCAACGCTCTTTCCATCAACTCATCTTGTCTTTTGACGCTTCGTGTTTTGTGCTCCTTTGACTATCGGCATATCGGGTGACTGCAAACACTGAAGTTCTTGCTTACGGAGTGTGGAATAGTGTTTTCAAGTGATCGCTGTTCTGTCATGTTGACGCCGAGTGAATCTTTCTTTGGCAACATGGGCAGGCTGACAGCAGCGCGAGCGAAAGTAATGGCAAATTTCTTGACTTATTTCTGAATGTGAATGTTCTTTAGAAAAGGGATGCGGCGTTGCTTCTCCCCCCTGTAAAGGTCACGCATTCCAGACGTGGTTATGAGCGAACAGTTGCCGCAAGTGTTTGAAAAGAGCAAGAGAGGAAGCAGCCCTGCCCCGTGTGAGGATCAAACTCAGGACCTTCAGATGATGAGACTGACGCGCTACCAACTACGCCAACGAGGCCAGCTGCAGTACTCAGCCGGAAAGTTTGCCTCATGCATTTGCCTTTTGATCTCACCGATACTTTTTTGGTCTGTTTCTGTTGCGAGTCTGTTTTTCAGATCTCACCTAGCACAAGTCTCTCTGGCTGAAGTGGCCTCTCTGCTTCAGCATCGTGCCCTCACTCAGCCATTAAAAACGTCACTCGGACTTCTGACATGCTGACATGAAATGTCAAGAGAGAGTGGCGGAGACGCTTAAGGCAGAGAGAAGATGAAGAGGGGGCGTGGCTGCGAAATGATTGACAGCTGCATGACGCTCTCCATGCAAGGCGTGACCACAGGCTAAAGGACACCTTTCGGCACATCAAGCTCTAAGCACACACCTGGAGGACGTGGGAAATGATCCCGCTACCTCTCGCATGCAAAGCGAGCGCTGTACCATGCAAGCTAACCCCCCTCGCTGGGGCTCATGCCTCGGTGTCGCCTAGTGCCGCTTGTTCCCCTCTTACCGGGTGCAGTTCACTGCCCTTCGTCTGCAAGGCAGTCGTGTAATTGCGGCTTTCTTGACTTATTGATGAAGGTCTGACTGGACGAGCGAATGACGCCTCTCCCCCGTCCTCAAGCTCGCTGACAGAATAAAATGGAAAGTGCTGCCGTGGCTCATTGGTTTAGGGGTATGATTCTCACTTAGGGTGTGGGAGGTCCTGGGTTCAACTTGCGGATGAGCCCTTGTGTGTTCTTTTTGTCCTCGTCCACAAGACTGGGAACTGATATCCACATCACCTTGCAGCATCTGCTTATGGCAAATGATGGAATGTGACTAATGACTGAACGAGCCTGGTGAATACTCATCACGTGGCACAATGAGAGCGTGCAGTCAGCTGTCCAAGGCAGCAACCTCATTGCTCGTTCAAAAGAACACGTACTGAAAACTCATCACCACTATGTCGTAAATGAGCACCGCGATCGCTTGTTGTCATGCGTCCTTACTTGGGAAATGCAGAAGCAAAAACTGCCCTCTCTCAGTCACCGAAACGTGTGCGGCTCGCCTTGCACTCTCTGCGCCTCGCATATTTATGGAGCTGTCTGCTCTTCTTTCTGTTGAAGTACGCAAGTTACGGGGCGTACTGCAGACTATGATGTGCTCAATGACAGCTTTCAAGATTTGAAAACTATGAGCTTGATGGCTCAAGTCGAACGAATGTGGTTGTTACGCAATTGATGATCAAACACACGTATTCTAACGATTCGTGAGAGTATGTTCTAAAGGTCCCTGGCTCGATCCCGGGTTTCGGCATTTTGTTTCATCGCGCCCTTTGTTCCTATCTCCAGCGCCCTCTGCCTAAAGTGACGCGTCCCTTTCTCAGCCCGAAACGCAAGCGAGACACCAGCAGCAGTCCCTACAGGTTTCCGTAGTGTAGCGGCTATCACGTTCGCCTAACACGCGAAAGGTCCCCGGTTCGAGACTGGGTGCAAACAGCCTCTTCTTGCACGCTCCTGCACTTCACAGAGGTCTTGAACCACCAGTCATTTGTTCCCAATGTATTTCCGGTGCCTTCATGCACTCTTGTACCAAACGCACGTTCCTTCTGTATGCGGAGCCGATCATTTGCAATTGGGCTGTGCCGACAGATCAGGACGAGCTCTGTCGGCTCAATAGCAGCGCAGGACCTGCAAGAACAACAGAAAGATTAGCATCCAGCGGGGGCTTCTTAGTGAGCCTAAGATCTCATCAAGAATCGGCTCCAGCAACAGGGCTGGGCGCATTGTTCCATTCTCCGACCACTCTTGGTGTAAACAAGTCCCTCCTGGTCTCTGCTTGAATTGCACTTTCCTACGTTTGCTTTGGTGTAACTGGCTTCCCCTGCATGGGCGAATGTGAAGAAGATCCTTAGTAAGTCATTGAAGAAACCCGAGAAGAGGTCGGAGTGGTCTCTGTCGTTCATCAACGATCCAGTCAGGCAGTACTCCTCTGTAATGTGCCGTTCGTTCACATCGATTGGCTTTTTTTTGCCTTCATTCGTGCAAGTAGTAAAAGCAGACGCCCCTATTCTGCCGTGACCCGGATTCGAACCGGGGTTGTTGCGGCCACAACGCAAAGTACTGACCACTATACGATCACGGCGAGTTACCGATACACACGTGGCAGGGCGGAAAAGGCTGTGCTCTCTTCGTGTGACATAATTCGGGAAAGTCCTGACGTTGCATTTCAACTGAGCCCCAGTATACATCGACCCTTCGACACTCTGAGTGACAACTCTCTTGCGTGTTTTCTCATATTTATGTAGTTTGCTTGCATGATGCCCGGAACAGCAGGGTTGTGCACTCCCATATGGTCTAGCGGTTAGGATTCCTGGTTTTCACCCAGGCGGCCCGGGTTCGACTCCCGGTATGGGAACGTGTCAATTTTGCCTCCTGCTTTCCAAAAGATCAGCACTGTGTACGAAGGAGCCGCATTAAAACTACTCAACGTGCAAAACGTGCGAGAAGAGGGGGCGCTTGTTTCCAGCCGAAACTTCTCGCGTGTGAGACGAGCTGACCATCGCTGCAGGAGGTGGGAGGGTCACTCTGGTAGACAGGGCTGACCTTCGGCAATAGGATTTATACTCTCCAAGATGATATTTGCACTTTCTGGAGAGGCGATTTTCTCCACTTCAGTAGCCCGATTTCGTCGATTGCGTGGAGAGGGCTGTAGAATGTGGCGCCGTCTTTCCTGCTCCGTCCATGACAGGCGTGCTGGTCTCTGGAGAGAGAGCACGGTCCATCAGCGCACCCCAATAAAGGCACTGGAAGCAGCTGAATCGCATTGGCGAAGCTCAGCGCTGGGCCGCTGGGCACATCTGACCACAGTTTCCGTAGTGTAGTGGTTATCACGTTCGCCTCACACGCAAAAGGTCCCCGGATCGAAACCGGGCGGAAACAGACCAGACTTCTTCTGTCGCCACGCACAAAAGGGGATTGGGGATTCGCCTAGCGCTGTGATCGAACAGACCCACTCACCTCTTAGTGTGGCGGGATCTGCACAGTGCATGTCGCAGCGCATCCTGCTTTCACTTCAATGCGCGTCCTGATGTACCCCGGTCTCCCGCGTGACAGGTGGGGACAGGTGACAGGTCCACGTGACAGGTCCTATACTAACGAGGAAGACATCACTCTCTCCGACCCCCGGCATCGTGTCCCGACCCACCGTGCTGGAAGCCGACTCGTGCTGTGATTCCTTTACGGAGCAGAAATGACAACCGAGGAGCCGAGAGATCATTTCAGCATTTCGCGTCTGAACGGAAAACACAAACGACCAACTCGGAATGATTTGCCTTTGACGCTTATCAAAGCGTTCTTTGTGCATCGAACAGACCCACTCACCTCTTAGTGTGGCGGGATCTGCACAGTGCATGTCGCAGCGCTCCCTGCTTTCACTTCAATGTGCTTCCTGATGTCGAGTCTTGTGCCGTGCGGAGGCTCTGAAAGCGAGAGCAATGAAAAGGTGCACGACGCTGTGTTAGAAAACAGAGAAGTGAAAGGCAGTCCTTTCTCTAAGGAGGTAAAAGAAAAGCTACTCCCCGTCGGGGAATCGAACCCCGGTCTCCCGCGTAACAGGCGGGGATACTTGCCACTATACTAACGAGGAAGACATCACACGCTCCGACCCCCGGCATCGTCTCCCGACCCAGCGTGCTGGAAGGCGACGCGTGCTGTGATTCCTTTACGGAGCAGAAATGACAACCGAGGAGCCGAGAGATCATTTCAGCATTTCGCGTCTGAACGGAAAACACAAACGACCAACTCGGAATGACTTGCCTTTGACGCTTATATACTTCTTAGTGTGGCGGGATCTGCACAGTGCATGTCGCAGCGCTCCCTGCTTTCACTTCAATGTGCTTCCTGATGTCGAGTCGTGTGCCGTGCGGAGGCTCTGAAAGCGAGAGCAATGAAAAGGTGCACGACACTGTGAAATAAACATTAATAAACGCATATATAACGTCGAAAACACATCTAACACTAGGAGTATACAGCACTCTGCACAGTGTACGAAGTAAATTATTTTTGCAGTAATTAATTATATTTACTATATTTATTATACACGTGTAAATTAATTACTGCGAAAATAATTTACTTCGTACACTGTGCAGAGTGCCGTATACTCCTAGTGTTAGATGTGTTTTCGACGTTATATATGCATTTATTAATGTCGTCGATTTTACGGTTGCAATTCGACGTTGATTATACGTCGAGGCGACGTATATATACGTATAGCCGTATTTTCGCCGTGAATATACGTATATTCGACGAATCAATGCCCACAGCTTGGCATACAAGGGTTTTGCGGAGGGGTCTTGCCACCTGCCTGAAAAAAAAACAGTAAAATGTTTGAGTGCCTATAGAGTTTCTATTTTTATTTTCTTGAGAAAAGTTGATACCATTTCCTGGAAACCCCGTCCCCCATCAGTGCGCGGTGCCCGGGGAAAAATCTGTAGGGGGGCGTCTGAAATTCTGAGCGGGGGTGATATTTCGGTTGAAACGGAGCTGTACGGTGCAGCTACCCAAATGAAATCTCGCAGCTATGCCATTAATTAGTGCTTTATGATAGAAGATATCGACTAGCAATCTGGTATTTGCGATGAAGTTCAGTTTCACATTTTTCGTCACTCTCACTGGAGAGTATTGCCTGGAGCGAAAAGTACCATAAGCGTTCATTTTTGCAGCTACATGGACGTTCTGAATCGTTAAGAAAAAATGTTGTAAAACCAACAGAAAGCACAGACTGCTATAACTAGTCCTAGTTATATAACGATTTTAAGTATAATGATAAACTACTGCAAGGAATCGGTCCACCTGAGCAAACAGGATCGTATAGTTGACACTCAATAACGACACTGATATGTGCAGTTCCTGGACGGATAGCCCTCCTGCCCATCAAACAGACTGAGTGACTGTTCCTGTCATTTAGTGTTGTCTGACCATTGACAAAGTACAACTATTTTTTTAGGGCGCAAATTAAGTTAGGTAAATCTTTTTGCCCAAAACTGAAGGGGCAACATTCCCCCCTCCCCCCGTGATGCCAGGCCTGTCCCCATCCTATTCCATAATGTCATTATATATAATACCATACAACAGTGACCGATCCTTACTAACTACATGCGTTAAAATTGCACATCAGCTCATAGCAGGGGGCACATAGCCGCGATGTATTATCAATGTTATATTTCAACCATAATATCGACAACATTAATAAACGCATACGTTGAGAAAATATCGAACCCAACATATTTTCCGGTTATATACCACAATGCATTGCTAGTATTCGTTGGTCACAATTTTGGACACGTTTTTCAAACGTAGAAGTATATCCGCAAATATCTCAGCAATCCTCTTTTGACGAGTAAGTATGAACAATAATAATACTATCTGAATACATACAGATCTTTCTTAATATTATTTTGATTAAAATAGTACGTGAATAAGCAAAAAATGGCACATAAAATAGTGTGAATGGGGAAGATGACACAAAATCGTTTTGCCGTTTCTCTATTCTTATTCTATGTTGTACTTTCAAACTTTGGGTACTCTTTAATTAGGACAGACTTTATTGCTCAACTGCTATGATGCAAGCCAAATTTTATACATTTATTTCAGTTTTGAGCTTAGTAAACCGTTCACTTTTTAGATTATACTAAAGAAGATATTAATCATCATTTATTTGGGAAGTAATATTATATAATTTTTTCCTAGCTGCGGTGCTGAAGTCCCACCCTACATCAACAGAAAAAGAAATAAAGGAGCATGCAATGTGTTACTTGAAGAATGCATATGAAAGACAGGGGGCCAGGAGATCTGGACACTGAAAATAATAGGTTTTTGGTTCTAACTGTTAGGACAATTAGACAGGGTTTGCAAATAGTGGAAAAAAATCATCTTAACTTCCATTGTAATATTTTTTTTTCTTGGAAATATAGAAGTTGTACATTTTAAAATGTATATTTGAATCAAAATGTGGTTTTGAGTTAGTGTGTTAATGTAATTAGTTTTGTGTTTGTCATTACTATACTGTATATTGCCATGTTACCAGAATTTGTAGCTGAAGTTTAAGACTAGTTGTGTTTTTTTATGATTATTGCCCATATGTTGATTGTTGATTGATTGTATACAATGTATAATTTGAAATACATATGTTTCAGGTGTGAATGTGTATTTTCAGAATACATTTCTAAATCTAATCATTGGCTTGGTTTACTTGTTTCTACACCTATAAAATCTATCTTTGATGTATAATAGACCTCTACCCATATACGTATAATAGACCTCTAAAGTTATACGTATAATAGACCTCTAACCATATACGTATAATAGACCTCTAAAGTTATACGTATAATAGACCTCTAACCATATACGTATAATAGTCCTCTAAAGTTATCCGTATAATAGACCTCTAAAGTTATCCGGAACTCCAACCATATATGTATAATAGTCCTCTAAATTTATCCGTATAATAGAACTCCAACCATTTATGTATAATGAACGTCTAAACATAGACGTATAATTGACGTATAACTTTAGACGTATATTAGAATTTCATTCTAGACGAATTGTAGACCACATTTAGACGTATAAGGTATGCGTTTAATAGACGTATATTATACGTCTTTTGCCCACTGGGTGGGCTCCAGATGCACATGGAAGCAATCAAGTGTTTCATCCGAGCTGTTTCAAAGACTGCCCAAGAGCTTTCCTTTCACAGAGGCGCAACGATTAATGATGGGGGTGCACCCTTCAATGCGCCTTACGACTCTAGGGAGTGATTGAGACGATTCGTAGCGTGTGCTCATTTCTCTCTATTCCCCGTGTTGCACTGGTAGGATGACGTAAATTACTGCTTCGACACGTAACGCCATTATAATCACGTGAAGGAGCTGAGGGCTTTAGTTTTGTTTCGTTTTCCATGACGTTCGTAAGCGCGCAAATCAAAGGCAAGTCCTGCGTCTAACACGAACGTAAATGCTTTTGAAAGTGCAGTGTGGTGCAGCTTGTAAAATCCTTGTCCACATTTGTGGTTTGTTGATGTTTGTTCTGTCTGCCAAAGTTGCATTTTGACATCCGGACGGGGGGACTTTATCATTTGAACGTGAAGCCAGCCTTAAACCCTCTGAGGTGTGTCTATCTGCCGGCACGTATCTTGTGAAAGGTATTTTTTTTTAACGGAGAGCAACTTTAAAAAGGTATCCGCAGCCACCTCGCAGTCCGTGTTTGATTATAGGAGGAATGCGGCGGCGGCGAGCTCGCATTTGTCGTGCTCGAGTGTTTAAGGCGATGGGATCGAAATGCGTTGGGGACTCCCCGCGCAGGTTCGAAACCTGCCGACTCCGGCGTCTGCCGCATGTCGCCTTGTGCCTGCGCGGCAGAGGCGAAGTGCCGCTTCTCCTTTCCTGGTACTATAACAACGCGAAATCGCTTGGACCTGCTGCCACGGACATCAATTCTTCCGATAACCACACACTTTGCCTTCGCACCTCTGGTGCTCTGCTTATGCCTTTGAAAACCTAATGAATAAAGCTGAAAGAACCGACACGATATGTAGGTGCTGGTAAAGCACGCAGTAAAGAACTGTTAACAGCAAGGGTTTCAGTGGGTTAACTGAGGAGAAGGCGTGATCGCTAATTGTTGACTTTTTATTTGGTGTTAGAAACACTCTTACTGTGCACGACGTGCAACAAATGTAGCCACAGAAATTGCATCACGCTTTCATGTATGCTATTGCAAACACCAACGTTGCCTAGATAGAAAACCGAAATAGCCGTGGGTTTGCTTGCTGGTCTGAAGGATCTCTCTTCGAATCTCTATCATTTGTCAATGGAAGTAAAAGGCGCTGCAATCTGATACGTTCAGAATCAAACCCGCAGCTGTTGTTCGACTTTATTTCTTGACTAATTACAACTGAGTGTCGCATGAGCAGTTACATAAACTTGTCTGGTATATTTGAACACAAATGCCGTTCTTCAATTAAAACTAACAGTACATTGTCAGGGACATTCAGTTCTATACAAACAAGAGACAGACAAGAGAATATTTCTACCGTTCATGTGGACTACGTGTTGACTTACTGATCGGAATAATTGAAAGGTTCGGGCTCATAGCCGATGCAGTGCGTGCTAATTAGAACAGCAACGCTGAGCTCTCAGCACCGTACTGAGCCCAGGTGTTTTTCTAAAGCTGTCAGGTGCAGTTCATTTACATGAAGGAAATCTCTTACTGGGTACGATTACAATGCAGTAAGTAGCACAGACTACTTAGGGAGCAGCCCGATGTGTTTAAAAATGACCCGAGCCAGGTAAGAGTCGAACCTGCAATCTCCTGATTCGTAATCAGACGCCTTATCCATTGCGCCACTGGACCTGGTGTAACACTGCAGGACTGTAACCCAGTGAGCTCAGCCCTGCAACTAGTAAAATATTACCCCCGGTCCATTCTTTTCCAAAAGTGAGAAACACCTGTTTTCTACATGTTGTCTGTTTTAAAACCATATCTCTTTAAACCAAACCAAAGAGTTTGTCTTTTGCACTGCTATTCTGATTCATTTCGATTTCAAAGAAAAAAAAAACATTACCTTCCAAAGCATCATAAAATTGTCCCTTCTTCCAGACTCTACTTCTCTCTTGTAGTAGTACAGCAGACCTTTCCAGGTGAGCAGATCACAGAGTCCGAAATGAGCTTCCTCAATCAAGCAAAGTACCTGAACATGACTCTGTCATCATAAAAGCGCCCCTGTAATAAAGAAATTAAATCCGAAATCAAGAGGGCAGTTGCCTACTGAAATACAAGAAGTCATCAATTTTAACCTAGCAACACATTAAAGGCTGCATCTATACAAGTACGATTCTAGAAATGCTCACCAGATTACGTTTTAAGAAGGAACTGTGCCTCAGGTTCCGCCGAGATCTTAACTCGGATGGCAGGATTCAGAGTCCGGAGTGCGGACTGATGGCGCACGGAGGGTCCATATACTGTGGATCCCTCAGTGATCTTCCGCGTATTCAAACCACCAGCGTGTGACTCCCCTGTCCCCGTGACCTCATTGGTCTGCTCTCTCCTCTGTGCAGCCGAGCCCGACTCACGGTAAAGTGAAAAAAAATATGCCCTCAACGTGAGATTTAGTCTGGAGCGAGGATAGATGTTACCTTTTTATCATTGAACAGGATGTATGTGATGTGGCGACTAGGTTCAATTTTGTATCCTCTTTAAAAGATTAAGGACTGGGGTGAGCGTGATTTACCAGCTAAGAACCCGACGTGCGCACCGTTTAAGCTGCATAGACTCGGTCGTTTAACTCTTCTCCATTAGTAGGGTTAAGGTTAAAGAAAAAAACATTGCTGACTTCTTTTTTTTTTGCCAGCCGCTAGCGCTGATTAGCAAGGTTTGTGAAGGTATTTCATGTTTTGCAAGTTGCATCCATTTTAAGAAAAACAAGTCGCGTTAAAGACAGGAAATGAATACTTGCATTTAATTAAGTCTAGCCGTAGGCGGTTGTCCATAATGACCAGTACTGTTCAAGAAGACAGAACAAAGAAGGCACCGCTGGGATTCGAACCCAGGATCTCCTGTTTACTAGACAGGCGCTTTAACCAACTAAGCCACAGTGCCCCGGGAGTGTTGTCCTTTTGCAGCCACTTGGACACACCTTTAGAAAAACATTTTGTTAGGCATTCTGCCTCAGCCTAAACACCTATAGCTTGCAAAGCGCATGCTATTAGACAGGCACCTCTGCAAGACCTTAAGAGTCTCTTAAACTAGTGATAGTAAGGTGTTCCCAATGGGTGATGTTCGGCTTTCAAATCATCTCATCCGTGGAAGCGCCGAGATGCAGCTGTTTAAGGCTTAGAAGCAGCTGACTGTTTCACTACCTAGCTGATCACTGTCAGTCAGGGAGCTTAGAGGTGAAAAGCCTGTCTGAGAGACAATTCGCCATCGATCAGTTCAATATGTTCCGTACCAGCTCGGCGCACCCGAGATCATCTTGGTAGCCGTGTAGCTCAGATGAGTGAGAGCTTGTGTGTATTTACCACCGTGATTGGATGCCGGCCCTTCTCAGGTCACAGTAAACCTTCTGCTCAAAAAAAGTGAGGTAAAACCTCACTCTGCACAGTAAAACCTAAAAAAGTGAGGTTTTATTTAATCTCTGTCCAAGGGAAACGTTTCATTTTTTCAAAGAAATGTTTGTTAAAAAATAAAGTCATAGTTCCATGGGATTCAATCATAGACCGTGTGACATGGAAGTCAGGAACCTAACCCACTAAAGCACTACAGAAACATTATCGACAGACAATGTACAGCGTGTACTATTCTTGTGTTGCGGTACATGAATATAATTATATCGTTATTAATTTCTAATTTATAACTTTATTAACTTTATAAATTAACTTTATAAATTTATTAACGTTATTAATTAATTTCACGACGCACAGACAGAGCGTGGGGAGCCGCCGCCTGCAAACACAGCTCCAGGCAGGACTCCGCTCTGCAGGAGCCGCAGAGCAGAGGAGATGGGGGCAGCTTAGCTCCTGTGCAGAGACCTGAGCTGTTGTTGCTGCGGACGCTGTCTTTTCTGCACTCGGGGTAGGAGTGAATGTTGAGTTGCCCTTAGAAATGAAGCAGAGCACTTCAACGGCACGGGTGTGTGTGTGTGCGCCCTGGTGATTCTGGGAGACAGATCGAACCTGGGCTAAAAGAGAGGAGGCTTAGCCCTCTTCCATTTACTAGTTCAAAGTTGTACAACCCATTTGTATCTGCTAGGCGGCGCAGTCGTCGTGCACAAAGAACGCTTTGAAAAGCGTCAAAGGCAAGTCATTCTGAGTTGGTCGTTTGTGTTTTCCGTTCAGACGCGAAATGCTGAAATGATCTCTCGGCTCCTCGGTTGTCATTTCTGCTCCGTAAAGGAATCACAGCACGCGTCGGCTTCCAGCACGGTGGGTCGGGACACGATGCCGGGGGGTCGGAGAGAGCGATGTCTTCCTCATTAGTATAGGACCTGTCACCTGTCCCCACCTGTCACGCGGGAGACAGGGGTACATCAGGACGCGCATTGAAGTGAAAGCAGGATGCGCTGCGACATGCACTGTGCAGATCCCGCCACACTAAGAGGTGAGTGGGTCTGTTCGATAACAGCGCTAGGCGAATCCCCAATCCCCTTTTGTGCGTGGCGACAAAAGAAGTCTGAAGTCCGTTTCCACCCGGGGACCTTTCGCGTGTGAGGCGAACGTGATAACCACTACACTACGGAAACAGTGGTCAGATGTGTCCAGCGGCCCAGTGCTGAGCTTCGCCAATGCGATTCAGCGGCTTCCAGTGCCTTTATTGGTGTGCGCTGATGGACCGTGCTCTCTCTCCAGAGTCCAGCACGCCTGTCATGGACGGAGCAGGAAAGGCGGCGCCACATTCTACAGCCCTCTCCACGCAATCGACGAAATCGGGCTACTGAAGTGGAGAAAATCGCCTCTCCAGAAAGTGCAAATATCATCTTGGAGAGTATAAATCCTATTGCCAAAGGTCAGCCCTGTCTACCAGAGTAACCCTCCCACCTCCTGCAGCGATGGTCAGCTCTGGCCGCCTGGGTGAAAACCAGGAATCCTAACCGCTAGACCATATAGGAGCGCACAACCCTGCTGTTCCGGGCATCATGCAAGCAAACTACAGAAATATTAGAAAACACGCAAGAGAGTTGTCACTCAGAGTGTCGAAGGGTCGATGTATACTGGGGCTCAGTTGAAATGCAACGTCAGGACTTTTCCGAATTATGTCACATGAAGAGAGCACAGCCTTTTCCGCCCTGCCACGTGTGTATCGGTAACTCGCCGTGATCGTATAGTGGTCAGTACTTTGCGTTGTGGCCGCAACAACCCCGGTTCGAATCGGGGTCACGGCAGAATAGGGGCGTCTGCTTTTACTACTTGCACGAATGAAGGCAAAAAAAAGCCAATTGATGTGAACGAACGGCGCTTTACAGAGGAGTACTGCCTGACTGGATCGTTGATGAACGACAGAGACCACTCCGACCTCTTCTCGGGTTTCTTCAATGACTTACTAAGGATCTTCTTCACATTCGCCCATGCAGGGGAAGCCAGTTACACCAAAGCAAACGCAGGAAAGTGCAATTCAAGCAGAGACCAGGAGGGACTTGTTTACACCGAGAGTGGTCGGAGAATGGAACAATGCGCCCAGCCCTGTTGCTGGAGCCGATTCTTGATGAGATCTTGGGCTCACTAAGAAGCCCCCGCTGGATGCTAATCTTTCTGTTGTTCTTGCAGGTCCTGCGCTGCTTTTGAGCCGACAGAGCTCATCCTGGTCTGTCGGCACAGCCCAATTGCAAATGATCGGCTCCGCGTACAGAAGGAACGTGCGTTTGGTACAAGAGTGCATGAAGGCACTGGAAATACATTGGGAACAAATGACCAGTCGCTCAATACCTCTGTGAAGTACAGGAGCGTGCAAATCGAGGCTGTTTCCGCCCGGTCTCGAACCGGGGACCTTTCGCGTGTTAGGCGAACGTGATAACCACTACACTACGGAAACCTGTAGGGACTGCTGCTGGTGTATCGCTTGCGTTTCGGGCTGAGAAAGGGACGCGTCATTTTAGGCAGGGGGCGCTGGAGAGAGGAACAAAGGGAGCGATGAAACAAAATGCCGAAACCCGGGATTGAGCCAAGGATCTTTAGAACATACTCTCACGAATCGTTAGAATATGTGCGTTTGATCATCAATTGCGTAACAACCACATTCGTTCGACTTGAGCCATCAAGCTCATAGTTTTCAAATCTTGAAAGCTGTCATTGAGCACATCATAGTCTGCAGTACGCCCCGTAACTTGCGTACTTCAACAGAAAGAAGAGCAGACAGCTCCATAAATATGCGAGGCGCAGAGAGTGCAAGGCGAGCCGCACACGTTTCGGTGGCTGAGAGAGGGCAGTTTTTGCTTCTGCATTTCCCAAGTAAGGACGCATGACAACAAGCGATTGCGGTGCTCATTTACGACATAGTGGTGATGAGTTTTCAGTACGTGTTCTTTTGAACGAGCAATGAGGTTGCTGCCTTGGACAGCTGACTGCACGCTCTCATTGTGCCACGTGATGAGTATTCACCAGGCTCGTTCAGTCATTAGTCACATTCCATCATTTGCCATAAGCAGATGCTGCAAGGTGATGTGGATATCAGTTCCCAGTCACGAGGACAAAAAGAGCACACAAGAGCTCAGCCGGGAGTTGAACCCGGGACCTCCCACACCCTAAGCGAGAATCATACCCCTAAACCAATGAGCCACGGCAGCACTTTCTATTTTATCCTGTCAGCGAGCTTGAGGACGGGGGAGAGGCGTCATTCGCTCGTCCAGTCAGACCTTCATCAATAAGTCAAGAAAGCCGCAATTACACGACTGCCTTGCAGACGAAGGGCAGTGAACTGCACCCGGTAAGAGGGGAACAAGCGGCACTAGGCGACACCGAGGCATGAGCCCCAGCGAGGGGGGTTAGCTTGCATGGTACGGCGCTCGCTTTGCATGCGAGAGGTAGCGGGATCGTTTCCCACGTCCTCCAGGTGTGTGCTTAGAGCTTGATGTGCCGAAAGGTGTCCTTTAGCCTGTGGTCACACCTTGCATGGAGAGCGTCATGCAGCTGTCAATCATTTCACAGCCACGCCCCCTCTTCATCTTCTCTCTGCCTTAAGCGTCTCCGCCACTCTCTCTTGACATTTCATGTCAGCATGTCAGAAGTCCGAGTGACGTTTTTAATGGCTGAGTGAGGGCACGATGCTGAAGCAGAGAGGCCACTTCAGCCAGAGAGACTTGTGCTAGGTGAGATCTGAAAAACAGACTCGCAACAGAAACAGACCAAAAAAGTATCGGTGAGATCAAAAGGCAAATGCAACATCCAGCAGAGGGCGTCTGAAGATTAGGGAACGGGCGACTGAAATCCATATGAGGCAAACTTTCCGGCTGTGCACTGCAGCTGGCCTCGTTGGCGTAGTTGGTAGCGCATCAGTCTCTTTATCTGAAGGTCCTGAGTTTGATCCTCACACGGGGCATGGCTGCTTGCTCTTTTCAAACACTTGCGGCAACTGTTCGCTCATAACCACGTCTGGAATGCGTGACCTTTACACGGGGGAGAAGCAACGCCGCATCCCTTTTCTAAAGAACATTCATATTCAGAAATAAGTCTAGAAATTTGCCATTACTTTTGCTGTCAGCCTGCCCATGTTGCCAAAGAAAGATTCACTCGGCGTCAACATGACAGAACAGCGATCACTTGAAAACACTGTTCCACACTCCGTAAGCAAGAACTTCAGTGTTTGCAGTCACCCGATATGCCGATAGTCAAAGGAGCACAAAACACGAAGCGTCAAAAGACAAGATGAGTTGATGGAAAGAGCGTTGAATTGATGAGCACAAAAGTTCAGCTCGTACAATAGGCAACGAAGGTCCCGGCGTCATCATCGCACTTGAAAGGACTGCCTTGCAGACTAAGGGCAGTGGGAGGTTGCTGTTTTGAGATGGAGGCATTGGGATGGTGGGCCGAGATCTATTCTTCTTAAGGAATTCTTCATCGTGAAAGATCGGTCCACAGATCATCCAAAGAACTTACAAATTTTTGGGACTCAGGGAATCACGTCTTGAAAATACGTCTTGGACGCGTAACGGCATTCTATCCAACTATCCAACTGCAGGACTTGAGAGTTTTTTGTGCTTTGTTCTGTTTTCGTTGACATCGCATTCGTAAGAGCGTCAAAAAAAGGCAATTCCAGCATCTAACACGAATAAAAGGGCTATTGAAACTGCAGGGCTGCGCAGCTTCTAAAATCCTTGCACACAATTCTCCGTTATTGTTACTTCCTTCTTTCTGTCTAACAAAGTTCCCTTTTCCTGACCGGACGGGGAGACTATCATTCCAACTTGAAGCCAGCCTTAAGTTCTCCGAGGCGCATTTGTCTGCTAGCATGCATTTTGTGAAATTTTTTTTTGTTGTTGTTAAACCAAAAGCGACTTTGAAAAAGGTTTCCACCGCCGCCCGGCACTCTATGTTAGACTGTATCAAGAAAGCAGCGCGCGCTGCAGCCGTGGCCGAGTGGTTAGGGCGATGGATTAGAAAGCCGTCGGGGTCTCCCTGCGAAGCTTCGAGTCCTGCCGCCTACGGTGTCGTCGTGTGTCTGCGCAACAAAGGAAAAGCACCCGTTTCGCTTTTCCCGCGACTTTTAAAACACGAATGATCTGGATTTCTACATGAATGGCTCTTAAAATGTGATCTGATCTTCATCTGACGCATAATAATAAATAAAGACAGTCTTGTTTAACAAACAACACACAACATTTTACATTGTCAATTCAGTTCAAATCAATGTATTTCTATATAGCGCCTTTCACAACAAGGTTGTCCCAAGGCACTTAACAATGCAAGTTGTTAAGAGCCTTGTGTCTAATATGCCGCCTAGGTTACGTGCTGTCTCTTTGAGGCAAATGTTTAAATCCTCTGAGTTAAGTGCTGAAGTTATAGTAGTCCTATCAGTATTGTTGCCTCCGATCAACAGATCCTCAGTTTTCTCAGAGTTGAGTTACAAAAAGTTTTCACACATCCAAGTCTTTCCTTCATTAATGCATTTAACTAAAGTGATAATAGAAGAGTTGTCATTTGGTGGAAACAAAATGTTTATTTGAGTGTCATCAGCATATGAATGAAAGTTCATATTATTTTTTCTTATTATCCTACCTAGCAGCAGCATGTAGAGAGAGAGAGCAATATTGGTCCCGGCACTGATCCGTCTGGTACCCCAAATTGAACTGGTGACGTTGATGAAGCAGTACAATTATTAGATATTTGAACATAATGAAAACGATGAGTAAAATGTGAAGTAAACCACTGAAGGACGGTTCCAGATAAGCCAACCTCAAACTCAAGCCTGTGTAACAAAACAGAGAGGTCAACCGTGTCAAAGGCAGCTCTAAGATCTAGAAGCACAAGCACTGTTACATTCCCCGCATCAGTAGCTAAGAGAATATCATTTACGACTCTCGTTAATGCAGTTTCAGAAACCAGACTGAAATTTCTCAATTATATTATTTGAATCCAGATACGATTGACGTTGGGCAACAACTATTCTCTCAAGACTTTTAGATTGAAATGGGACCTTTGAGACAGGCCTGTAGTTGTTAAGAACTTGTGGATCCAAATTTGACTTCTTAAGGAGCGGTCTAAGAACCACTACCTTAAATTGATCATGTACGACGCCTGACGCAAGCGATGCATTCATCATACTAATTATAGGTCCTGCCAGTCCTTCGAGGGAATCTTTGACTAGCTGAGTGGGGATGGGATCTAGCAAACAGGTGGTTTACTTTGTCTTACGTCTGTGTTCATGAGTCCACCATAAGAAGAAATCTGAACAGGAGTGGTGATCATCCGAGGTCACCACGGAGGAAACCACTGCTCTCCCCAACAAAAAAACCACCACTGCCCCTCTCAAGTTTGCTAAAGACCACATGGATGTTCCACAGCAACTCCTGGAACAATGTTCTGTGGACAGACGTGACAAAAGTTGAACTTGTTGGTAAATGTGCACAGCGTTATGTTTGGAGATAACAAAACACTGCATACCAACTCCAAAACCTCATCCCACCTGGGAAGCATGGCGGAGGCTGTACGGCTTGCAATCATCGAGGGACCGATGAATTCCAAGATGTATCAGGAAATTCTACAGCAGAATGTCAGGGTGTCTGCCTGTGATCTAAAACTCGAAAGACGCTGGGTCATGCAGCATGACAAAAATAAAGGAGTACATCAACAACAGAGTGGCTGAAACAGAAGAAATTCCGTATTTTGGGATGGCCAAGTAAGAGTCCTGACCCCAATCCCATTGAAGTGCTGTCGCATGATCTGAAGCAGGCCGTTCAGAAGACATCCCAAAAATATACATGAACTGAAACAGTTTTGCATAGAGGAATAGGCCAAAATACCTCCTAACCGCTGCTCAGGTCTGACCAGCCGCTACAGAAAGTGGGGGTTGAGGTTTTTGTCAATAAAGGAGGTTCCACTAGCTCCTTAATATAAGGGTTCACGTACTTTTTCCATCAATGACCTTGATTGTTTAAAACATTTGTTAAAACAGCAATGTCAAATGTTGGGCGTGTGTTGTTTGTTAAATCAGACTCTCTTTATTGATTATTATGACTTAGATAAAGATAAGATCACGTTAGGAGCCATTCATGCAGAAATCCACATCATTCCGAAGGGCTGTTTACAAAAGTTTTTCTTCCAACTGTATGTGAGAGAAAAGCAGAGCCGCTCACTGAGTAAGGTGGGGTTGTAGCTTCGCAAATTGCAAGGACATTTGTACTCTCAAAAGGGGACAGGAGCACCCCAGATGGGACTCGAACCCACAATCCCTGGCTTAGAGTGCCAATGCCTTAGCCATTAGGCCACTGCGCCACACTGGGTGAGGTTGATCACGCTGATGAAGAGCTGGTTTTTTTTTCCTTTGCTTTTTCAAAGGGATCCCCAAAAATAAGGGAAGTTAGGCAGCAGAAGGTTTACTGTGACCTGAGAAGGACCGGCATCCAATCACGGTGGTACACACACACACGCTCTCAATCATCTGAGCTACACGGCTACCAAGATGATCTCAGGTGCGCCGAGCTGGTACGGAACATATTGAACTGATCGACGGCGAATTGTCTCTCAGACAGGCTTTTCACCTCTGAGCTCCCTGACTGACAGTGATCAGCTAGGTAGTGAAACAGTCAGGTGCTTCTAAGCCTTAAACAGCTGCATCTCGGCGCTTCCAAGGAGAGATGATTTGAAAGCCGAACATCGCCCATTGGGAACACCTTACTATCACTAGTTTAAGAGACTCTTAAGGTCTTGCAGAGGTGCCTGTCTAATAGCATGCGCTTTTCAAGCTATAGGTGTTTAGGCTGAGGCAGAATGCCTGTTAACAAAATGTTTTTCTAAAGGGGCCTCGCACTCTTTTCCAAGCAATGGTCACCATCCCCACCGAGTGTCACAATGTAGTCATGTCCTAGGACGTCACCTGTTAGTCTCCATTTGTCTGCCACCAACACTTTAGGTTACGGGGTCACAACCGCACCCCGGAGCGCAGAGGAGCCGTTGGCGTTCTGGTGGCGCAGATTGGGCTGAAGGTGGGGCGCTTGAATCTCGCTGTTGGAGGCCGTCTGAAACTGACCCAAGCCTTTCCCTTGAATTAAATGTAAATAAGATATGAACCCCAGATGCACATGGAATCAATCACGTGTTTCCTTTGAGCCGTTTCAAAGACTGCTCCAGAGTTTACCTTGCACAGATGCGCAAAGATTAATGATGGGGGTGCATGCTTCCAGGCGCCTTACAACTGTAGGGACTGATTAGAGACAATTCGTAGCGTGTGTTCGTTTCCATATACGCCCCGTGTTGCAATGGTAGGATGAAGTCAAATACGGCTTGGACGTGTAACGGCATTCTATCCAACTGCAGGACTTGAGGGTTTTTTTGTGCTTTGTTCTGTTTTCGTTGACATCGCATTCGTAAGAGCGTCAAAAAAAGGTAATTCCAGCATATAACAGCCAGCCTTAAGTCCTCTGAGGCGCATTTGTCTGCTAGCATGCTTTTGTGAAAGTTCAAATTTGGACAAACACAATCTGTGGCGTTTAGCGTGACATAGTCTTGCAGGCATCGTGCTGTCTCACTGCAATACTATACCACTGGAGGAAACAGTCCATCTGGCCATGAAACTCATTTGAACGTCTAGCTACAGCAACTAACAATATCATGATTTATTCAGGATGTGTGGAATCAGAACATCCCGGAGACAGCTTCCGAAATCGTGAGCATTCTCTGGTGGTGTCCTGCTGGGATCCTGTGGGCGTGTGTTGGTGGTATAGTGGTGAGCATGCAAAAGCCACTGCATTGGCCAGGAATCGAACCCGAGCCTCTTACTTGGCAGGCAAGAATTCTTCCACTGAACCACCAATGCTCAATACCTGTACCTTCAAAAAAGACGCTTTTTTGGTGCTCTGTTCAAAAAGCGTCGACATCTGTTTCCAGCTGCAAAATGCCATCCGCAGACACTGAAGAATTTATTTATTTAGACACCGCTCAGAATCCCCTGTAAGATTCTCCCTCAGTTCCTTTGAGCAGTGTTTTACCTCTTTCAAAAGGCTTCACTTTCCTAGTCACATTCCAAGGCTCATCGAACCCGGGCTGTTTCCTCCAGCGGTATAGTATTGCAGTGAGACAGCACGATGCCTGCAAGACTATGTCACGCTAAACGCCACAGATTGTGTTTGTCCGTTCGTGTCAGTCGTCCTGCAACCACGGGAAGTGGGACACAAACATGCTGCAATGCTTTCAGGACGTTAGGATTTGTTTATGCAACATCCGAGAAGAGTACTTGTGGCTTGAATGTGAACTGTACGTGCCCGCCCCCTTTCCTCTGTAGTGCATGAGTTCCTCCCGGCATGCCCTTCGTCATTGTTCTGTCATCTTGTATTTAAAGGGTTGTATTTCTGCTGCTGAAAATAAGCAACGGTTTTCTCACAACGCCCTTTGTTTCCGACGGAGCCCTTGTCTGTCATGAAATTCTTCAAAACCTCAAGCTAGAAGAAGAAGACGACAAATATGAAGCGTTACAGCAACGACATGCCATGAGACGATTGATAACGATTTCCGTAGGATCCCCGCGGTTGCCTGGCAACCGTCAGCTTTGCGCAGTGGCAGTATCGTAGCCTGTGAGGTTTAGCCGAGGCGCGATTATTACTAGTTGAAAACTTTTCCCAATATCCCCCTTCCGCCGGTTTGCAATACAATCGGCGAAAGCAATTTTTGACAGTCTCGTCAGAGACTGAGCAAGGTGTTTAAAGACAGATTTTGTCATGGTGACATCATGATAGAAAGAAACAAGCTTGTTACGTTTCAACAGAAACGTTCTTTAGCTCTTTCAGCGTTATGCAGAGAACAGCGTCTGTCGAGATCACTTTTGAGTCAGCGCGAAACGCCGTGTGCTGTCAGTTTGATTTCATATTGCTTGTAGCGGCGCCCGGCTTTTGTCTGTCAAACGTTAGGTTGCGCTTCTTCATGCTGCATCGTCGGCATGAGTGGAGCTTTATAAACGTCTGTACTTACTGCGCCCCATAAGAAATCGTTTGTCCCCGTTCAAAAGAGATTGTGCGATGTCCTGCAGCAAACCTTTGACAGTTTGAAAAGAGGAATTTATTCTGCTTCCTGTGCGTGCAGTAGTTACAAAGTTGAACGCCTTTACACGATCTGCTGCAGTTTTCAGTGGGCGGGCTTTGTCAAATGGCTTGGAAAAACGCACTGTGTTTCGGCTCGGGAAACATCATGAGCAGTGTCCTGCATGTTTTCTGTGTATAGCTGTCTTTTAACGCATACAGAATTCATTCGAAATCATTGATTTCTCCAATTAACAAGGGTCCCTTAAAGGATGAGTCAAAGTAACGTCTAATCGGATTAGTTTCCTTAGAGCTGGTTCAGAGTTTGCTCAAGAGTTTACCTTTCACAGATGCGCAAAGAAGAATGTTGGGGGTGCACGCTTCAAAGCTCCTTACAGCTGTAGGGAGTGATTCGAGACGATTCGTGGCGTGTGCTCGTTCCCATATACCGTACGCCCCGGGGTGCAGTGCTAGGATGACATACAATACCGCTTGGGCACGTAACGGCGTTATATGCAAGTGCGGGACGTGAGGGTTTTCGTTTGTTCGTTTTGTTTTGCTCTGCTTTGCTTTGTTTCGTGGTCAAGAGGCGTAAGGTAAGTCGTAATCCAGGGAGAACACTGGTGGCAAACAGTCCGAGGTGAGAGGCGAGGTCCAAAGTCGAAAAGGCAGAAGGGGAGTCCAATATCCAGAATAAACGAGGTAATGGAAAAACGCCAGGTAGAGCTCTCAAGGAGCAGACTCAATACCGAGCAGCGGGAAGCAGGTAAAGATGGTAAAAATAGCACTGCGTACCGCACGGTGGAGTGTGTGCAGGTGGGTAAACTCGTGCGGCGGCGTTTGTTAATAATCACCCACTGCTGGTGCTGATTAGATCGCTTATGAGTTGGTCTTAACTGCCTGGCGGTCATGACAAGCTCCTCTTTAAGCTGTGGTTTAGTTTTGCATTCATGTGTTTCTAGAGCAGGTATTTATGGGGGTGGGTGGGTCTTTCACAGAGGTTAAGGACAAATCCCCCACATGAAATTTTACTGTGTGCGTTCAGACAGTCACAGGTCAAGAGCCAGGCAGGAGGACAATGGACAGAAGAGCCAACGAACTAAAAATAAAAGAACGAATATGAAAAAGCCACCATCTTTTTCTTTTTGACATTTTCCGACTTTCATGCAAGCCAGGACAAAGTTGCTCGTAGCTACTTGTGGATTCAAATACTCTATCGAGTGCTTTGATGAGTTTTTGCAATTTGATTGTCGTCCTGTCAGCCTGTTTCTGTTTTTTTTTTCAATCTAGTGATGGAAAGTAAGAGGGAAATGATGGAGCAATCAATAACCGCTCCGGAAAAATGGCAGAAAGAAATGGCCCGTCACTAAGGACATTTGTGAAGCAGAGGAGTGACATCACCACAAAGGCGACTTATTCTGCTGAATAATGATTGAGGTGCGTTAAGAGAAAGGTAGCTGCGTCAGCATGCTTAGGCTGCAAAGGATCAAGCAAAGGTTTACTCCATGCTGAAAAGAGAAGAAAAGAAGCACAACGTTTCGACTGTGGAGCCTTCTGTGCCATCTTCTTTAGCGGTTATGATGTTTACATTGGAAAAACTGAGACATGCGTCCCTGGGTGGGCTTGAACCACCAACCTTTCGGTTAACAGCCAAACGCGCTAACCGATTGCGCCACAGAGACTGACGGCCGCTTGTGCTCCCTACATTTGCAGGTTTATGGTCAAAGAAAACAATCACTTGCGCTTCTTGCAGCCGGCAATCTTTTTCCACTGACAACCAAGAAATGGATTTAATCTTTCACAAGCTGTATGGATTTCTTCAAAAACAAGTTATTCCAGAAAAGAAATGAATTCTTGCATTAAACTGAACCAAGCTGTACATGTTTGTCTGAAATGATACATTCGGCACAACAAGACACGGAGAGAGGCACCGCTGGTATTCAGACCCAGGATCGCCTGCTTACTAGGCGGGCACTTTAAGCCACTAGGGAACAGCGCCAGCGGAGCACCGCGCTTTTACAGACACTTGGACACATCTGTGTTCGGTGTGCACTTAACCTGCTCTCTGAGCCCGTTGCCTCCGTCCCATTTAATAGCAGAACTGACGCCAAGAGAAATGATGAGAAATGGCATTTATCGGGCACTTTTCATGTCCAAGCTGTGCATTCTTTGGCGACACCATTTTTTCTTTTGTTTAATTTCTATACTTATTCATAGAATAAAAACGATATGTCATGTACTGTAAGGGAAATGTCTCTTTTTTTTAATGGGGAAAGCTAGCACCACTAAATGTTGTGTTTAGAAGAAGTGATTTAACATGACACGTGACCTAATTTACCGGAGCAAAAGCTCACCCAGCAAGCCCTGCTTTACTTCTACAGGAGAGAAGTATTGTAGAGTCTGCAAGATGTTCAGCTGGGTAGCTACGTCAGCATGCCTCGGCTGCAAAGGAACAAGCAATAGGTTTATTGCATGCTGAAAAGAGAAGAACGGAAACACAGCGTTTCGACTGTGAGTTCTTCTCACACCTGAAGAAGCCTCACAGCTGTAAAAGGCTCCATGGTTTTCTTTCTTCTCTTTTCAACATGGAATACACCTATTGTCTGCAAGATGTGACAATTTCATGGTGTTTTGGAAGAAAACCTTTTTTCTTTGAATTCAAAATCAATCGGAATTTCAGCACGACACATCAACACTTTTTCTGTTTTAAGGAGATGATATTTTAAACCTGATAAAAATAGTAGGAAACACAAGTTTCTTGCTGTGAAAATTTAGATGGGGAAGTGTACTACTAGTAGCAGTGTAGAGCTCTCTGTGGTGGAGTGCAAGCGCATGTTCTATGGGCCAGTGGCGTAATGGATAACGCGTCTGACTTCGGATCAGAAGATTGTGGGTTCGAGTCCTGCCTGGCTCGTGAGGCTTTTAAACCTCTCAGGTTCCTCGGTAACAGGTTGCCGTCATGTATATGAACTATAGAAAAGCATTTGCCACAACCCGTAAATTAGCATGCAAGTGCGGGCTAGTGAACACAGAACTGTATGGAGATCATCTCCAGCTCCGAGCTCAATTGCAATGAAAAAACATGCAGAACAGAACTGGAGAGCAGCTGAATTTGTGCTCGGTAGGGTGGGGAGGACTCAGCATTGCTATTGTTCTAATTGGCATGAACTGCAGGGGATCTGAATCAGAACATGTCAGTTAGTTCGATCATTGCGTCAATATGTAGGACACGTTAATACAGAATTATTACTTTGTCTGTCTCGTCTTTGTATATAGCTGAATGTCCCTGACAATTTCATGTTAGTTTTTAAGAACAACATTGGTGCTAATATATACACATATAGCATTTAAGGAACACGTAAAAGTTTAGTCCATGCTGAAAAGATAAGAAAACCGCCACAATGTTTCATCTTGGAATAAATCTTTACTTGTTGTTTTGCAGCCTACCCATTCTGACCTAACTCCTCCCTTGAAATTCCCTAACAGATAAGGGTACGTAACGGCTCATGTGATGCTCAGTTGCAATTTGTCCCAAAACAAACAAGAACAGCAGCTGAGGGTTTGAGTTTGAACATGCACTGTATTAAAGCAGCTTTTATTTCCATTGATAAATGCTAGATATTCCTACAGAGATTCTCCAGGTGAGTAAGCGATTCCTGTTTCTGTTTCTATTTCTGTTTCATATATATATACAGTATATATATATATATGTTACATGTGTCTCTGCAATAGTACAAATGTGTTATACACTATCAGGGGCTGCTTTTTTGTGCACCTCATCTACAACAAGGGTTTTTTTTTTCATTTATGTTTGTGGACCTTCACCATTTGAGGAAGTGAGTTAGATAAGAAAGTTACAGGTATGGTGAGCAATGACTGACAAAGGCACGTACTGCGTATTCCTTACAGAAGTGTAAGCAATTTGTTCTAAAAAACACCGGCTAAAGTCCAACATCGTTAGCAATCTTATTACTTAAACAGAATTAACATCAATAAACTGTAAGGTGCTGGTACATGCGAGTAGATTTGATCTTCTATTAAACAAAAATGCAATTACAGCTCTAAAAAGGTCAACCTAGACTTCTGGAACAGATCTGTTCAGGTCATCGCTGTTCCTCTGACCTTGTGAGTCTTTGGAATTTTAAAAGTGTATTTTGCTTGCCTTTCATGTGGTCTGTGTACAAGTCACTGTGGCGTATGCGGTCCTACACAGCCTTGCTATAGACGTGACGAGCTTCCGCTATGTTGCAATGGAGAACAGGTTCAGTACGGAGCTGCCGAGAAAATTCAGCTGGAAAGCTCGTTGCAGAAAAGCATCGGTATCTGTGTCCAGCGGCAAAGCGTCCTTCGTGGGTGCTGAAGAATCGATTTCACAGGCTGCGGGTCCAGGCGATTTAGAGTGTTAAAGGTCCCAGCGAAAACGAAATGGCGCTGGTCCTTTTACACGCACGCACGCAACCAAATGCAAAGGACGCCGTAGTCGGCAGGATTTGAACCTGCGCGGGGAGACCGCAACGGATTTCAAGTCCGTCACCTTAACCACTCGGCCACGACTACAGCGAGCGCTGCGGTCGCTGCCTTTTTGCTACAATCGAACAGGGAGTGCGAGGCGGCGGCGGCAGCGGAGGCAACTTTTTTCAAGTTCGCTCTCCGTTTAAGAAACCTTTTACGCCATACGTGCAAGCACACACACACACACCTCAGAGGACTTAAGGGTGGCTTCAAGTTGGAATGATAAAGTCTCCCCGTTCGGACATGCAAACAGAACGTTCTTTGACAGAAAGCAATCAACAACGGAGACATGTGGACGACGATTTTAGTCACTGCACTTTGAATAGCATTTTTGCTCCAGTTACAGGAGATGCACCAATGGCCCTTGACCTACGTTCTTACCAATGCCTTGAACATTCAAACAAAACAGCCCTCAAGTCCTGCGGTTTAATATAACGCTGTTACGTGTTGAGGCAGTATTTGACTCTGTCCTACCGTTGAGACACGGGGCGTATATGGAAACGAACACATGCTACGGATCGTCTCTAATCGGTCCCTACAGTTGGAAGGCTCCTTGAAGCGTGCACCCCCATCATTCATCTTTGCGCATCTGTGAAAGGTAGACTCTTGAGCAATGTTTGAGCCAGCTCTAAGGCAACTAGTGCTATTGGACAGAGACCTCTGGAAGATCCTAAGAGTCTCTTAACACCACTTCCAGCAGCAAGCTTAATTGTTCGCTGGAGGTCTCCCACCCAGGTACTGACCAGGCAAAGAATCACCACTACATTGAATGAGGAAGTTAATCCTGAAATCCAATTACATATCTCAAGGTAAGACAAATCCATAAGAACATGTCTTAGTATTACTTCGTTTACATTAGTATGGCACTGAGTTGGAGCTCCTCTTTAAGCTGTGGTTTAGTTTTGCATTCATGTGTTTCTAGAGCAGTTATTTATGGGGGTGGGTGGGTCTTTCACAGAGGCTCAGGACAAATCCCCTGCCTGAAAGTCTAATGTGTGCGTTCAGACAGTCACAGGTCAAGAGCCAGGCAGGAGGACAATGGACAGAAGAGCCAACAAACTAAAAATGAAAGAACAAATATGAAAAAGCCACCATCTTTTTCTTTTTGACATTTTCCGACTTTCATGCAAGCCAGGACAAAGTTGCTCATAGCTACTTGTGGATTCAAATACTCTATTGAGTGCTTTGATGAGTTTTTGCAATTTGATTGTCGTCCTGTCAGCCTGTTTCTGTTTTTTTTTTCAATCTAGGGATGGAAAGTATGAGGGAAATGATGGAGCAATCAATAACCGCTCCGGAAAAATGGCAGAAAGAAATGGTCCGTCACTAAGGACATTTGTGAAGCAGAGGAGTGACATCACCACAAAGGCGACACATTCTGCTGATGGTTTTGGTGAATAATGATTGAGGCGCGTTAAGAGAAAGGTAGCTGTGTCAGCATGCGTAGGCTGCAAAGGATCAAGCAAAGGTTTACTCCATGCTGAAAAAAGAAGAAAAGAAGCACAACGTTTCGACTGTGGAGCCTTCTGCGCCATCATCTTTAGCGGTGATGATGTTTACATTGGAAAAACTGAGACACGCGTCCCTGGGTGGGCTTGAACCACCAACCTTTCGGTTAACAGCCGAACGCGCTAACCGATTGCGCCACAGAGACTGACAGCTGCTTGTGCTCCCTACATTTGCAGGTTTCTGGTCAAAGAAAACAATCACTTGCGCTTCTTGCAGCCGGCAATCTTTTTCCACTGACAACCAAGAAATGGATTTCATCTTTCACAAGCTGTATGGATTTCTTCAAAAACAAGTTATTCCAGAAAGGAAATGAATTCTTGCATTAAACTGAACCAAGCTGTACATGTTTGTCTGAAATGAGACATTCGGCACAACAAGACACGGAGAGAGGCACCGCTGGTATTCAGACCCAGGATCGCCTGCTTACTAGGCAGGCACTTTAAGCCACTAGGGAACAGCGCCAGCGGAGCACCGCGCTTTTACAGACACTTGGACACATCTGCGTTCGGTGTGCACTTAACCTGCTCTCTGAGCCCGTTGCCTCCGTCCCATTTGATAGCAGAACTGATGCCAAGAGAAATGATGAGAAATGGCATTTATCGTGCACTTTTCATGTCCAACTGCTGCAGTTTTCAGTGGGCAATCTTTGTCAGATGGCTTGGAAAAACGCACTGTGTTTCGGCTCGGGAAACATCATGAGCAGTGTCCTGCATGTTTTCTGTGTATAGCTGTCTATTAACGCATACAGAATTCATTCGAAATCATTGATTTCTCCAATTAACAAGGGTCCCTTTTTGAACCTGCCAGAAGCATTCTTTCAATGTAACAGATTTACTCCGGGGAAAGGCAGCATGACATTGAGAGTAGCTCAAGCTTTCAGCTCCCGTATCGGACTGCGTGTATGCAGACACCGCTCAGAATCTCCTGTAAGATTCTCCTTCAATTCCGTTTTGCACTTCTTTAGCTCTTTCAAAAGGCTTCGCTTTGCTAGTCACAATCCAAGGCTCATGACAACATTTGGAACCAATCGCCACTGCGTTGGCCAGGAATCGAACCCAGGTCAACTGCTTGGAAGGCAGCTATGCTCACCACTATACCACCAACACACACCTGCAAAAGCCCTGCAGGACACCACCAGAGAATGCTCACGATTTCGGAAGCTGTCTCCGGGACGTGCTGATTCCACACATCCTGAATAAATCATGATATTGTTAGTTGCTGTAGCTAGACGTTTAAATGAGTTTCATGGCCAGATGGACTGTTTCCTCCAGCGGTATAGTATTGCAGTGAGACAGCACGATGCCTGCAAGACTATGTCACGCTAAACGCCACAGATTGTGTTTGTCCGTTCGTGTCAGTCGTCCTGCAGCCACGGGAAGTGGGACACAAACATGCTGCAATGCTTTCAAGACGTTAGGATTTGTTTGTGTAACATCCGAGAAGAGTACTTGTGGCTTGAATGTGAACTGTACGTGCCCGCCCCCTTTCCTCTGTAGTGCATGAGTTCCTCCCGGCACGCCCTTCGTCATTGTTCTGTCATCTTGTATTTAAAGGGTTGTATTTCTGCTGCTGAAAATAAGCAACGGTTTTCTCACAACGCCCTTTGTTCCCAACGGAGCCCTTGTCTGTCATGAAATTCTTCAAAACCTCAAGCTAGAAGAAGAAGAAGACGACAAATATGAAGCGTTACCGCAACGACATGCCATGAGACGATCGATAACGATTTCCATAGGATCCCCGCGGTTGCCTGGCAACCGTCAGCTTTGCGCAGTGGCAGTATCGTAGCCTGTGAGGTTTAGCCGAGGCGCGATTATTGCTAGTTGAAAACTTTTCCCAATACCCCGCTTCCGCCGGTTTGCAATACAATCGGCGAAAGCAATTTTTGACGGTCTCGTCAGAGACTGAGCAAGGTGTTTAAAGACAGATTTGGTCATGGTGACATCATGGTAGAAAGAAACGAGCTTGTTACGTCTCAACAGAAACGCTCTTTAGCTCTTTCAGCGTTATGCAGAGAACAGCGTCTGTCGAGATCACTTTTGAGTTAGCGCGAAACGCCGTGTGCTGTCAGTTTGATTTCATATTGCTCGTAGCGGCGCCCGGCTTTTGTCTGTCAAAAGTTAGGTTGCGCTTCTTCATGCTGCATCGTCGGCATGAGTGGAGCTTTTTAAACGTCTGTACTTACTGCGCCCTATAAGAAATGGTTTGTCCCCGTTCAAAAGAGATTGTACGATGTCCTGCAGCGTTCACAAAGCAAACCTTTGACAGTTTGAAAAGAGGAATTTATTCTGCTTCCTGTGCGTGCAGTAGTTACAAAGTTGAACGTCTTTACACGATCTGCTGCAGTTTTCAGTGGGCGGGCTTTGTCAGATGGCTTGGAAAAACGCACTGAGACATCATGAGCAGTGTCCTGCATGTTTTCTGTGTATAGCTGTCTTTTAACGCATACAGAATTCATTCGAAATCATTGATTTCTCCAATTAACAAGGGTCCCTTTTTGAACCTGCCAGAAGCATTCTTTCAATGTAACAGATTTACTCCGGGGAAAGGCAGCATGACATTGAGAGTAGCTCAAGCTTTCAGCACCCGTATCGGACTGCGTGTATGCAGACACCGCTCTGAATCCCCTTTAAGATTCTCCTTCAATTCCGTTTTGCAGTGCTTTGGCTCTTTCAAAAGGATTCGCTTTGCTATTCACAATCCAAGGCTCATGACAGCATTTAAAACCAATCGCCACTGCGTTGGCCGGGAATCGAACCCAGGTCAACTGCTTGGAAGGCAGCTATGCTCACCACTATACCACCAACACACACCCGCAAAAGCTCTGCAGGACACCACCAGAGAATGCTCACGATTTCGGAAGCTGTCTCCGGGACGTGCTGATTCCACAAATCCTGAATAAATCATGATATTGTTAGTTGCTGTAGCTAGACGTTCAAATGAGTTTCATGGCCAGATGGACTGTTTCCTCCAGCGGTATAGTATTGCAGTGAGACAGCACGATGCCTGCAAGACTATGTCACGCTAAACGCTACAGATTGTGTTTGTGTTGGACAGTTGGACCCTACAGCTGGACCCTCATAGACAACCTGAATAGCTTATTCAGAAGCAGTGCTGGACCGGGAACGAACCAGCTTCTTCCCAGGCACAAGAGTGACTTGTGAGGACTCGCGGTCCCACTCTGTGCATAGAGACTTTCTACCAGCCAGCCGGACTGCTGGTAGATCCCCTCGGAGCAACGACTGCCCTGCGTGGATGTCTAGACAAGGACCGGAGGTCTGTAATAGCTTTGAGGAGCTGTGTCAGGCAATGATCGGAGAATTTTCGGCTTTTATCGATCCCATAGCTGCCGTGGCCGCTGTGCACCATATTAAGCACGAAAAAGCTGAAGCCCCTCGTGACTATTATCAGAGGCTTAGGCGCACTTATTTTGCAGGGCGGAATGAAGAGGGTTGCGAAGAGAATGTGAATTTCAAAGGTTTATTCATTGCTAATCTGCATCCCTCAGTCAGGAAAATGATTGTGATGCACACTGATGCAAAAGCGATGAAAATGGCTGACATTAGAAGGTTGGCTCAAAAAGCCTGGGGAGCTGAAGTCTCTGCTTCCTCAGAGCGAAAACCTGCTAAAACGGCCGTGTTCGCCACTAAAGCCAGCAGGGTTGACGACTCGCCTCAGCTCGAGGCAGCTGAGGTTCCTGAGCTCGCTAAGCCCCGGCGCAAAATAGGCAGGCAGGACCGCACTAAGCGTCAGAGCCGCCGTGAGCGCTACGGGGAAGGCAAGGGCTCAGGCAGAGTCTATCATAAGACTGGACGAAGGGAGTCGACTGCAGCCCGCCTGGCCAGGCTTGAACAAGCCCTGCCTGAGAGATCAGGACAGGGTAAACCTTCCGCACCGAATGCCGGAAGTGTGAATGAGCTTAGGGGGACCACGCCCCTTCTCACTGGAGGAGGCGGGGATCCGTCCCAAGCCCCTCCCTCAGTCTATCTGATTGGGTGGGAGGGTTCCTGCCTGGAAGAAGGCTGTGACTCTGAGTTGGGCGCTGACCCCGCCCCTGAAGTCAAAGAAAAGGCAGGCTTCCAACAATTCTTAGGGAATCTCAGCCAGAAAGGCAAAGCAAGGCGTATTTATATCAAGGTTTCTCTTGAAAACGTCTTAGATAGAGAAGCACTGATTGACACTGGGGCTGAAATTAGTTTGATGTCAGCCGATCTACTCAGCGAGCTCAAACGAGTAGCGAAAGGAAAAGGCATCAGACTTAAGGTAGAACCGTGTAAGATAGATATTTCCAGCTATACCCAGGATCATGCCAGGATCACACACCGAGTGTGGGTGGCACTTAGGTTCGGGCCAATGAACGTGGTGCATCCTGTTTACATCTCTAGGTTTAAAACAGAGCCACTACTCATTGGCCAAGACCTGTTTGACAGGCTGGAGCCTCTGGTGGACTGCCAGCGTGGAAAATTGTGGGCTCAGGTCAAAAACCCTAAGCCTGTTGCACAGCAAAAAGGGGGATTCAGTGGTTATGCTGTGATCACACAGTGCCCACTGAACACTATAGCTGAGTTGGAGGTTCCTCCTGGTTCCTCTGGACGAGAATAAATGTCTCTTCTTGCTTTCCAAAACTACAGGGAAGTCCTGCCCAGGCCAGCACTCCCACGGTCTCCCAACTACAGGAGCAGTGCTCCAAGCAGCTGCTTGACCCGCCAGGTAAAGCACACCCCCTTTTCATCCCTGAAGAAGAGTGGATCTCCCTGTCCGGTAATGAATGGGAGTCCTTTCTGTGCACCCTGGTACCTCAGGGGGTCCAGGAATACCACCCCATGGTGGTGGGAGGGGGTCCAGGTGGCAGAAGTGCAGGTTGATGATGTAATTCTTAGCCTCAGCTCTGAGAAGTCCATAATCAGTGAAGGTCTGTTCGAGGACCTGTCGCCAAGCTGTCAAGTGACCCTGGTGACGCAGTCACAGGTTCTGTGGTGGGCACCCCCATCTCATAGGTCCATTTGGAGCAAAGGAAGCTGTGTAGCTTCCATCTCCATCGGAAAAAGGAAGTTTGCTCACTACTTCCTATTGGAAGTACCTATTGGTTCGACTGGGCGCCCAGCTGGACACAGTAAACAGTGTGCTGTGGACACGGGTGGACCCAGATGCCCACTCTCTAAGCGGTGACCCCGAGAACATTCGGTCAGGTCAGACGATTCCTCAGGCCTGCCAGGTAGTAAACGAATCGGACCTGATCGTTCCTGCGTCAACAGCAGGGTTTCCAGTACGCCTTGTCCTAAAGAAGGGACAGAGAATGGACGCTGAGATGGTTTTCTTCCAACCATCAGCTCAGTTTATCAGACTGAACCTAGCAGTCTGTTGTACCCCCAGACTGGAACGGAATGGCCGAGCCACCTGCCTGTTGGTGCAGAACATAGCAAAACAAGATGTCAAAATCCCTGCTCGCACTGACATGGGACTGGTAATTGACAATGGTTTCTATGATTTCGAACTAGCCATCCCAGTACTGGGGCAGCTCCCTGGTCCCTTGGCCAGGGAGGGGGGAACCGAGCAGGTGTACTACACCTACCCCCGGCGGATGATTGCAATTATGCCAATAGAGGGATTCTGCAACCAGGAGGTGTGCAGGGTGGACCTTAGCGATAAGGATGAGATGGTTGTGTACACAGTACACGCAGGTGTTCCGATGGACCACTCAGCCGAGAGTACGACCCGGGATACCGCCATGCCGTCAAAAGCGGGGTTCCTAGAGCAGGTACAGGAACAGGTTGGCAAGGCAGATGCCCTGGAAACGGAAAGCCAGCGTCAGCAGCTGCGTCAGAATTTCCAGGATTTCCGGGAAGTGTTTGCACGGGACGCCTATGACTGCGGGGTGACGGATTTGAACACAGTGCGCATTCCAACGGCCCCTGGCGCCCGCCCAACCTATGTCAGGCAGTATCGCATTCCCCTCACGGCATACGAGTCCATAAAGCAGACGTTGGATGCTCTACTAGAGCGTCAGATCATAAGGGAGTGTAACTCCACTTATAACTCCCCACTGTGGCCGGTGCTGAAACCCAATGGTAAATGGCGTCTGACCATTGACTACCGGCAGCTGAATAAACAGGTTCCTTTGTCACGATGGCCAATGATCTACCTAGATCAGGAGTTAGCCAAGGTGACAACAGCGAAATATTTCACCACAGTGGATGTGGCCAATGGGTTCTGGACCCTTAAGGTAGAACCAACAGACCAGTACAAACTGGCCTTTTCCTTTGGAAACAGGCAGTTCACCTGGAATCGATGCCCCTTTGGGTATTCCAACTCCCCAGCGGAGTTCAACATATTTCTGCACAAAGCCATGAGTGATGCAGCCGCCAGGGGCAACCTGGTCTATGTGGACGATATTCTGATGAGGAGTCAGACCTGGGAAGAACACATGGCCGAGATCAGGCATGTGTTGACCCAGCTCTCCTGTGCAGGGGCCAAACTGTCCCTGGCTAAGGGACAGTGGTGTAGGACCCAAGTGGAGTACGTGGGACTGTTGGTTGGAGCCCAAGGCATACAGCCACAGTCCAGCAGAGTCCAAGCTATCCAGAATATGAAGTCGCCCACTAACCTGTCTGAACTGCGCAGCTTTCTGGGAGTATGTAATTATTCCCAGCAGTTCATTGAGGATTACGCTGAAATAGCAAGGCCCCTCCACAAGCTGTTGCAGAAAGACGTGCCCTTTGAGTGGGGGCCTTCCCCAGAACAGGCTGTGATGGAGCTGAAGCGCAGACTCGGTAGTGCGCCGAGCTTGGCCTACCCTGACAAAAATAAGGTCTTCTACCTTGAAGCAGGGTTCTCAGAGCACTGCCTTGGGGCTGCTCTGAGTCAGGAATATAACCAAGAGTGAAGGGTGGTGGCATATGCCAGTCGAGCCCTGAGCCCAGTGGAGCAAAAGTTCTTGGACTGCGAGAAGGCCCTGTTGTCTACGGTCTGGTCGGTAGAACACTTCCGTAGTTATGTTGGGGGACAAAAGATCATCATCGAAACCTGCCACCAACCTGTGACATTCCTGCATAGCCAGAGACTGAAAGCGGGCAGGGTGTCAAATAGCAGGATTGTGGCATGAATGATGGCCCTACAAGGCTATGAGATAGAGGTACGTTATGCACAGAGCAAGAAAATGTACCTGGGACAGGGCCTGGCTTTGGGCCAAGTGTGTCACGGCTGTGACACTGACATGGAAGCTCCAGAAACAATTCCCGCTGCTGAGCTACCGAACAATCATCGGTACTACGATGAGAACGTGGGCCAGGGCTTACCCATGGCCTATGTTGACGGTTGCTCTTTTCGCCACGAACAGCAGGTGCTAGCAGGGGTAGGAGTAGTCTGGCAAGACAATACTCCCTGTGGGCCGACCCGCTATAAGCTAGGACCAAAGACTAGTCAGTATGCGGAAGTAGCTGGGGTGCTGATCACCCTCCAGCAGGCCCTGACACATGGCCTTAAACAGTTTGTCATCTGTAGTGACTCGAACTACGCCCGACATAGCTTCGTGTCTCACGTTCCGTATTGGAAGGGTAACGGCATGAAAAATGCCCGGGGCAAGGAAGTAAAGAACAAAGAGTTGTTCCTGGCCAGTGACAAGCTCACGACCGAGGCTGGAATGATGGTTTACTGGAGGAAGGTGAAGGGACACTCCCAGGTGAAGGGACCCGACAAAGACGGGAATGATGAGGCCGACCGGTTGGCCAAATCTGGCGCCTTAGAGGGTGAACCCTGGCAGTTCCAGCAGGAATGGCTACCCCCAGAATTCGTGGCTGAGGTCAAGGCGGTCACCCGAAGCAGGGCTAGACAGGATGTCGGAGCTGACCCTCAATCTGTAGTGCTTGGGTCACAGGGTTTTAACACCGATCTTGCGGAAATGCAGAAACAGGACCCAGCAATTGGGCAAATGTATCAGCATATCGCTGACCCAGTGCGTCAACCTCTTTCGGAGCAGGTGCTGAGCCAGTCTCTGGAGCTGAAGGAGCTGGCAGAGGTGAAAGACAACCTAAAAATTATAAAGGGGTTGTTGGTTTGTGTACCAGTTGCACAAGGTGTCCCAAAGTGGGTAGTTCCCCACTGTCATCGGGGGGTCATGATCCAACACGCTCATGACGAACCCTGTGGGGGTCACCGGGGAATCAAGGCTACATACGACACTATCCAGCAGGTGGCATTCTGGCCTCACATGGGCCAAGACATCGCCGCGTATGTAAAGGGGTGTCTGACGTGTAGCCAGTTCCAACCATCACGGCCCTTGCACCGTGCACCACTCCAGAAAAAGGGCATGACATTCACCTGGTCCAATCTTCAAATGGATTGGGTGGGGCCGCTGGTGAGGTCATCCAGAGGGAACAAATATTTCCTCACTGTTACGTGTGCATTCACAAAATGGATTGAGTGCCTCCCAGCACCCAACGACACGGCAGAGACAACTGCAGTGCTGTTGATGAACCATGTGTTCAGTCGATGGGGATTCCCCCTGACCGTGGTCTCGGATCGGGGAACCCATTTCACAGCTACAGTAATGGCAACCCTGTGGAATATGCTTGGGGTCAAGACCCAGTTGCATATCTCCTACCACCCTCAATCCTCGGGCCAGGCAGAAAGGGCAAACCGAACGGTGGTTAGTATGCTCAAAAAGTTTGTCTCCAACAGCAGTAGGGACTGAGACATTAAGCTGCCCCTGGTTCTGATGGCCATCCGAGGTAAGCCCCATTGCTCTACGGGGGTCCCACCTTTTGAGATGATGACAGGTCGGAAGATGACTCTTCCCCTACACTGTCTTTATGGGGTGGAGGACCTGAGCACGACGGGGGCTGCTACGGCCCATCAGTATGTGTCAGACCTGCGAGCACATCTGCAGGCAACCTTTGCTTTTGCCCAGAACAATCTGGGAAGGAGTGTAGAGGGTAGGAAAGCATACTATGACCGAAAGGCAGTTAACCAGGAACTCCAAGTAGGAGACAAGGTCCTGTACTTCCAATTTGCCAAACCCACAGGGGTGGCCCGGAAGTTCTTACCCAGTTGGACAGGACCCCACGAGATTGTCGATAAGGTATCACCGGTAGCTTATCGAATTCAGATTGAGAAGGGAAGGCAATCTCTGGTCTACAAGTGGGTGCATCGCAACCACCTCCGGTTGTATCGCCCACCTCAAATGGCGCCGGAGAACACAGAATAGGGTTAAACATCCAAACCCGATCAAAGAGGGGGGTGCCCCTTTGTAGCTGCAGGTAGTTAGGTACTGTACTGTAGGTCCTGCTAGGAAAATATATTCAAAATTATAGTGGAACTGTACCATGTGCCTCATCTATGTTCCAGAATGGGAATCCTAAAACTGCCAGGGCTGGTCCTGACAGTACTGTGGATCGCCTCGACACAGCCCCTTGAAGTTGTGGAACCTGGTCCTCCTACCGGCATAGTCCTGCAGGAAACCATAGTCCTCTCCATGGAAATCTTTATGGTACAATCTTTTTTTTTTCTTATAAAATATACTTTATTCCGAAAAAAAACACATCTCAAAGGGAAACGTCTCACACGATAACACTCCACAAAATTAAAACATCGGCGGAACGGCGGTGATTGTCCGTTATCAATCCTTGCAAGGGTGGGCGGATTTGCGCTATTATGAGAGTCCCTCCAAACCCTACCGCTTGCTGTAAACCATTAATCCCTGTACAGGGTCCATAGGCCTTTCCAGTGCTCCTTTGCCGTGGGGAAACCCCATTTAGCAACGTCGCGCTTCATCCTCCTCCTGAGGTCCGCCAGGATCCTCTCTTCCAGCTCCCTCGCTCCCCACTTGTTGTTGTGCCGGATGAGATTGTTTCTCGCGTCCCACAGGCCTTTCTTTGTGAGGGACAGCAGCAGCCACATCAGGAACTGCGTCCCCCTGTCCAGTCCGGTAGGTGCCAGCCCCAGCAGAATGTACTGGTAGCTGAGCACCGCATTCGTTTCCAGGAGTTGCATTATGTTGTCCATTCTGCCCCACACCGCCTTGGCGAAGGGGCAGTTCCTTCACTTTATTAAGATACTGAAGAAAGATGTGGAGACGGGGGTTTGAATTTAATCCTTTCTGTAGGGGGTTTAGACTTTCAAGTCACAAACTGGGGTTTATGGCAGGAAAGGGGGGTTAACTGATAAGGATTGCAGATGCAAGCTAGGAACCCCCCTGGGTGTAATGTTAAACTGACCATTTGTCCAGAACATCGTAAACTGGCCAAATACCATGAACCCCCCTCTTTACCATCAGACCGAGTGACGTCAGAAACGGAGAAGAAAACACTATATAACCCAAAAGTTTGTAACAGTACGGGGAACAATACTTCGGTTTTGTTGTTTCTTGCGGGAAACAAGACTTTGGCTTTATTGTTCCTTGCATGCAATAAACTCATCTGTTTTACTTCATCTCGGGATCAAGAACCTTATTTCTTCTGTTACAACAAATTTGGCGTAGTCGGCGGATGCTCCAGAAGGCGCAGAACTTCCCATCGGCAGGAGAGATGGTCAGCGCGCACATAACTAAGAGGTAAGGACTCCTCTTTTATTTAAAAGTCCCGACTCTCTCTGACCGATTGGGAAATCTCTGCTCCCTGCGAGAATCGCCCGAGATGACGGAGTAAACGTGAGTTTCTGAATTCCTCTGGCCCGGGGAAGACACCGGTGTATGTAATGGGTTGTTTGCTGTAAGCCCAGAATTTGGTCTGGCAGGGGTTCCGCGGTATTGTGTACAGGCGTTCGAAGCTGGTTTATGCCTTAATTGCGCGTGGAGTTTTTGAACGGGTTTTGGACCCTTACCGTGAAGTTCAGGACTGGTGTGGGCCTTAATTGCGCCCGGAGTTCTGAAGGTCAGAACTGGTTTGGGCCTTAATTGCGCCCGGAGTTCTGAGGCTCAGGATCGGTGTGGGCCTTAATTGCCAGATTAAGGCCTTAAATGGCCTTAATCAGCCATGCACTCTGGTTTCTTTTCATCTCGTACAAATCTTTCGCCTTTTACTAAAGATTTCCGTGGAGAGGAGCATGAATGAGTTCCATGCAATTTTTGTGCTTCCCTGCCTTCGGGTGGGTCGCAGCTGGGTTGGTCAAAGAGAGAAAACAAGCACGTTCGCAATCGCTCTTGTAATGTTGATTGTGGCCGTCTGCTCCGCGAGTTCTCGGTCTCCGGCCGTCTGATTGGCGTTCTTTTCTTTGGGGGGCGGGAAGTGTCCGGCCGCAGGGGATCTTGGGACCTCGCTTTGCATAGCGGCTTCCCAGAGTGCGTCGTTTCCGGCACAGTGTGGCCGGGTGTTTTCCGAGTTATCGCACGGATTGGGCACGGCCGCAAGCTGAGAGCCGCAGGCGATGAGCCCGGAGCTGAACGGGCCCCACTGGCTAGTTTGTAAGGCCAGGTGCATTGCCAACCACGACCGGCAGCGCAGAGGCTTTGAAGGCGGCCTGGGCTCCTGCAGCTCTGCAGCCACGCACTCTGGTTTCTCTTCATCTCGTACAAATCTTTTGCCTTTTACTAAAGATTTCCGTGGAGAGGAGCATGAATGAGTTCTATGCAATTTTTGCGCTTCCCTGCTTTCGGGTGGGGTACGGCTGGGCTGGTCAAAGAGAGAAAACAAAAACATTCACAATTGCTCTTGTTATGGCGATTGTGGCTGTCTGCTCCGCGAGTCCTCGGTCTCTGGCCGTCTGATTGGCGCTCTTTTCTTTGGGGGGTGGGAAGTGTCCGGCCGCAGGGGATCTTGGGACCTCACTTTGCATAGCGGCTTCCCAGAGTGCGTCGTTTCCGGCACAGTGTGGCCGGGTGTTTTCCGAGTTATCGCACGGATTGGGCACGCTCGCAAGCCGTAAGCCGCAGGCGATGAGCCCGGAGCTGAACAGGCCCCACTGGCTCGTTTGTAAGGCCAGGTGCATTGCCAACCACGACCGGCAGGGCAGAGGCCTTGAAGGCGGCCTGGGCTCCTGCAGCTGTGCAGCCACGCACTCTGGTTTTTCTTCATCTCGTACAAATCTTTCGCCTTTTACTAAAGATTTCCGTGGAGAGGAGCATGAATGAGTTCCCTGCAATTTTTGTGCTTTCCTGCTTTCGGGTGGCGGGCAGCTGGGCTGGTCAAAGAGAGAAAACAAGCACGTTCGCAATCGCTCTTGTAATGGTGATTGTGGCCGTCTGCTCCGCGAGTCCTCGGTCTCCGGCCGTCTGATTGGCGCTCTTTTCTTTGGGGGGCGGGAAGTGTCCGGCCGCAGGGGATCTTGGGACCTCGCTTTGCATAGCGGCTTCCCAGAGTGCGTCGTTTCCGGCACAGTGTGGCTGGGTGTTTTCCGACTTATCGCACGGATTGGGCACGGCCGCAAGCTGAGAGCCGCAGGCGATGAGCCCGGAGCTGAACGGGCCCCACTGGCTAGTTTGTAAGGCCAGGTGCATTGCCAACCATGACCGGCAGCGCAGAGGCTTTGAAGGCGGCCTGGGCTCCTGCAGCTGTGCAGCCACGCACTCTGGTTTCTCTTCATCTCGTACGAGTCTTTCGCCTTTTACTAAAGATTTCCGTGGAGAGGCGCATGAATGAGTTCCATGCAATTTTTGTGCTTTTCTGTCTTCGGGTGGGTCGCAGCTGGGTTGGTCAAAGAGAGAAAACAAGCACGTTTGCAATCGCTCTTGTAATGGTGATTGTGGCCGTCTGCTCAGCGAGTTCTCGGTCTCCGGCCGTCTGATTGGCGTTCTTTTCTTTGGGGGGCGGGAAGTGTCCGGCCGCAGGGGATCTTGGGACCTTGCCTGCATAGCGGCTTCCCAGAGTGCGTCGTTTCCGGCACAGTGTGGCCGGGTGTTTTCCGAGTTATCGCACGGATTGGGCACGCTCGCAAGCCGTGAGCCGCAGGCGATGAGCCCGGAGCTGAACGGGCCCCACTGGCTCGTTTATAAGGCCAGGTGTATTGCCAACCACGACCGGCAGGGCAGAGGCCTTGAAGGCGGCCTGGGCTTGCGTGATCGGATCAACTAAATGCTGTGGTGTTACTTTTTGTCAATGAAAAAATAAACTCTTTTCGTTTACAAAGACGGTTACAAAGAATGTGGACCAGGGTAATACTTTGAGCTTACAGCTTGTCCAAGGTCATTCATTATTAATACTCTTAGTAATATCTTCAGTAAAGACTTTGATGCATAAAATATTCCTGCATATTTAAAATATTTATGATAAAGGTGGTAGGTTGTGTACTTTTGTCCAACAGAACAATCTTGCTTTTATAAAATATACCGCCTTTTTAATGTTTAATGATTAACATGCTGTAATACACTGTTTAAATTTAAAAGTCTAAAGAGTATACACCTTAAATTCTTAATTGAATAAAGATTGTCCCTCAGCAGTGATCAGGATTCAAAACTGACGTTTTCTGGTGACAGCTCAAATGCTGTACAGGAGAGGTTAACCTTTATTAGCTCCACCTGGCGATTTTACAAGGTGATTCCGGATACTATTAACATAATCTAATTTGCGTCCGGTATGATGCGGTATACTGCGACACTCCCACCGTGTTATACCGCAGCATACCCCGCTTGTTTTGAATGGCTGCATATGTATATAGACTCTATATATACATTTGGTGCATGCCACAATTTTGGATGGTGGTGGAGGAATAGGGATTTTCTCAACACGGCAGGGACTCCAGTTAAGAATGCTGGGTTTATCTCTGAACTATTAGAAGCTTTGCAGCTACTGACTGAAGTAGCTGTGGTAATGTGTAAATCACATAATAAAGAAATGTTTCCAGTAACTCGAGGGAACAACTTTGCAGATGCAACTGTCAGGTGAGCAATACTTGTAGAACAGTAGTCTGAGACCTCTGTGAAGCAGAGAAATGGACATGGTTAGAAAAGATTATGGGGCTGCAGGATGATGGGGTGTGGAGCTGACAGCACACCAGACGCCCTGCATGCCCTCACAGCCTAATGCCCTTTATAGCCCGACAAATGCACTCTGTTGGACACCCAGGTGGGAGTCAAATGGTGTGCCGGTTACCCAAAACTGGGTGAGAACCGGGTTTGAAGCAGTAACCACTTATGTGGTATCTAATGTGGATGTAATGTTTATCAAAGGAACTCAACTACAGTTCAGGTGCGGGTGCAACAGCTCAAAAGGCCTGCTCCTGAGGAACCTTTCAAACCTGGGAAATTGAAAATTGTAAAGGGAAACCTGGGCTCTTATAATCTGTTTTCCCGGTGGGTTGCTGCCACTGCCTCTGTGTCTACCAAACACTTGATAACAGAGATAAGCCCTCGGTGGGCACTGCCCTGCCCCTTGTATTATGATCAAGGAACACACTTCACAGGGAAGGTGTGTCAGGCTGTGGCTGCATTGTTCGGAGTGAGATGGACTGAGATCACCCTCAGTCTGCTGGAACAGTGGAATGAAGGAACAGATCTCTGAAAGATCGACTAGACATCAGACTGAAGGAACGCCATGGGATGCGGGCTGGATCAAACAGAACTGTGTAACAGCCTGTTTGATATCATCACGGGCCAATCAATGAAACTTCCTGGGGGGACGAATTTAGCTGGACGAATGGATTGTTGAATTTGCTAATTCTCTATTGTAGTATTGTAGGTTGCTAGGACTTAGCAAAGCACTATGATGAAGAAAAATATATATCATAATTATAATCCAGACGATTGGGGCATTGGTGCATGGCTACAGTCTGTGCTAGGAACATTGAGAGGGTCTCTGGTTCAATACATATTTGTGGGTCTGGTATTATTCGTTATGATCATATCGTTAATATCCTGTTTGAAAAACATGTGGACTAAAGCTGCTGCTTCTGTGCTAATTGTACGCCCTGAAGGGATCATGAAGGTCAAAAAATGATTTCATGGGAAAGGTTCTCTTATCTAGTGGCAGAACCTGATGGGTAGAACAATATAGCTTTAAGGGGGGTTACCCTTGGGAGTGATTCCCCTAGATGCAAATGATTATTGTGGTTTGTTTGTTCATAATAAGATGTTTTGCAGGAACGGAACAAAGAGAAATTTTACAACTTCAGCTAGAATTGTTCTGCAAAACGTCACAGCTGAGGCAGGGGAACAATGTGTAGATTTTTCTAAGAGTTATTACCCAGTTGTTGACCAATCTGTTGACCAATGTTGACCAAAAAAGCCTAAGATTATGCTGGGCTCCAGCCCACAGGGATTTACCTGTGCTGTAAGAACTAATGAGTGAATAAGGAGACTGGATTCTGGTGAAAGACTTCAGGAAAAAGAAATGGTGTTCACTCAGGTGGAGGGGGCTGTACCAGGTGCTGCTGACCACTGCCACTGCTGTGAAGGTCACAGAAATGGTGCCCTGGATTCATGCTTCCCACTGTAAAAAGGTCACAAACGAACTGAGCAAAGCGCAGGAGTGATGTCTCCACAAGGACAGATGGGGATAACCTGCTTGGGACTGATGTGCACAGCCCTTTTCCTTTTTATGTAGAAGCCTGTCACCACCCCAAAAGAGGAAGAATCTAAACACGAAGCCTCTTTGTATACAAACTGGCTGAATGAAACTGATAATGAGGGGGATATGAGTAATTTGTGGTATAAATTTATAAATCATACTGTAAAGTTAAAGAAATTTAATGCATCTTGTTATATATGTGCTTTAATGCCTCATTCTACAGCCTCACCCATGCGACTTTTTATGAAATGTACTCTTTTATTAATATCACGTTAGAAGGCTTAGACGCTATCAAACAAGAATTAAGGGGAGTTAGATTAATGGCACTTCAGAACAGGTTCGTGCTGGACCTTCAAAATGCAGCATCTGGAGGAGTCTATGCTTTAGTAGGAGACTCCTGTTGTACATATATTCCAGCTAATGACTATGATTACGGAAATCTTACGCTCGCTATTCAGCATTTGAAAGAACTAAAAGACAAGGTGAATAAAGAGAGAGGCATAAAAGATACACCGGCTTTTCTCTCCTGGTTAGAATCACTGTTTGGGCCAGGGGGAATGTTTTTCTTTTAAGTTACTAACACCGATTATAGGGGCTGTGATACTTGTCTTCCTGTTTTTATGTTGCTGTATGACATGTATTATTCCAATGCTTCGAAATATGGAAATATGGTACCTAGGGGGATAAACTGTTCATCCTTCCAGTCTGGAGAATTGGCAGCTGTCTGACGTCAGTAAGTGATCCTTAAAAAATTAATAGTTCCATGACAGTGTGCATCACCAGAAAATCAATTTCAATGCATTAAAACTCTTGTTATCCTTCTGATCATTGAAGTGTCATTGCCCCAGCACTGTATACTCTTACTTTTGACGCCTGTCTGAAGTTGGATCCATTTCTAAGAATGGTGACTCACATATCCTCATGCTCAACTTTGGCTCAACCACACAAACTATGAAGTTAATCATCTGCTTTTGCTCCAAGATTTATGTTACTAGGCTCTCTCCTGGGGATCCTCGTGTTCAAACATTGCCCTTATTGTGGATGATCCATGACAGAATTCAGGGAATTCAGAATTCTGATACCTCAGCTCAGATTCTGACTGGGCAGACTGTCATTGCCTGGTGTGAATGTGTGCATATCTGTTTTTGTGCATGTTCTGTGGCCTGTTGTACAGTACATCACAAATGAAAGGGAAATGGAAAACTAAAATAAGACTCAAGTGTTTTATCTTTCATTAACAGTGTTTCATTAGTATCTGTGCTAGATCCTGTCATCCACTGCTTACCACGACAGGCTCTAGCACAGGATAGCAGCTAATACATTTAACAATCTCACTGCACAATGTTGTATATTCAAGGGCTGATCTTCTGTACTTTTTCTTTCACTTTTCATTTCCTAGAAACTCAGTCCTGCCAGGAATAATCTGAGAACAAAATCAATCTGAGTGAAAATCTAAGCAGAGGAAGATTGTTTTACAGAGTCAACAAGGTCTAATTCAAGGTCAAAAAATGATTTCATGGGAAAGGTTCTCTTATCTAGTGGCAGAACCTGATGGGTAGAACAATATAGCTTTAAGGGGGGTTACCCTTGGGAGTGATTCCCCTAGATGCAAATGATTATTGTGGTTTGTTTGTTCATAATAAGATGTTTTGCAGGAACGGAACAAAGAGAAATTTTACAACTTCAGCTAGAATTGTTCTGCAAAACGTCACAGCTGAGGCAGGGGAACAATGTGTAGATTTTTCTAAGAGTTATTACCCAGTTGTTGACCAATCTGTTGACCAATGTTGACCAAAAAAGCCTAAGATTATGCTGGGCTCCAGCCCACAGGGATTTACCTGTGCTGTAAGAACTAATGAGTGAATAAGGAGACTGGATTCTGGTGAAAGACTTCAGGAAAAAGAAATGGTGTTCACTCAGGTGGAGGGGGCTGTACCAGGTGCTGCTGACCACTGCCACTGCTGTGAAGGTCACAGAAATGGTGCCCTGGATTCATGCTTCCCACTGTAAAAAGGTCACAAACGAACTGAGCAAAGCGCAGGAGTGATGTCTCCACAAGGACAGATGGGGATAACCTGCTTGGGACTGATGTGCACAGCCCTTTTCCTTTTTATGTAGAAGCCTGTCACCACCCCAAAAGAGGAAGAATCTAAACACGAAGCCTCTTTGTATACAAACTGGCTGAATGAAACTGATAATGAGGGGGATATGAGTAATTTGTGGTATAAATTTATAAATCATAATGTAAAGTTAAAGAAATTTAATGCATCTTGTTATATATGTGCTTTAATGCCTCATTCTACAGCCTCACCCATGCGACTTTTTATGAAATGTACTCTTTTATTAATATCACGTTAGAAGGCTTAGACGCTATCAAACAAGAATTAAGGGGAGTTAGATTAATGGCACTTCAGAACAGGTTCGTGCTGGACCTTCAAAATGCAGCATCTGGAGGAGTCTATGCTTTAGTAGGAGACTCCTGTTGTACATATATTCCAGCTAATGACTATGATTACGGAAATCTTACGCTCGCTATTCAGCATTTGAAAGAACTAAAAGACAAGGTGAATAAAGAGAGAGGCATAAAAGATACACCGGCTTTTCTCTCCTGGTTAGAATCACTGTTTGGGCCAGGGGGAATGTTTTTCTTTTAAGTTACTAACACCGATTATAGGGGCTGTGATACTTGTCTTCCTGTTTTTATGTTGCTGTATGACATGTATTATTCCAATGCTTCGAAATATGGAAATATGGTACCTAGGGGGATAAACTGTTCATCCTTCCAGTCTGGAGAATTGGCAGCTGTCTGACGTCAGTAAGTGATCCTTAAAAAATTAATAGTTCCATGACAGTGTGCATCACCAGAAAATCAATTTCAATGCATTAAAACTCTTGTTATCCTTCTGATCATTGAAGTGTCATTGCCCCAGCACTGTATACTCTTACTTTTGACGCCTGTCTGAAGTTGGATCCATTTCTAAGAATGGTGACTCACATATCCTCATGCTCAACTTTGGCTCAACCACACAAACTATGAAGTTAATCATCTGCTTTTGCTCCAAGATTTATGTTACTAGGCTCTCTCCTGGGGATCCTCGTGTTCAAACATTGCCCTTATTGTGGATGATCCATGACAGAATTCAGGGAATTCAGAATTCTGATACCTCAGCTCAGATTCTGACTGGGCAGACTGTCATTGCCTGGTGTGAATGTGTGCATATCTGTTTTTGTGCATGTTCTGTGGCCTGTTGTACAGTACATCACAAATGAAAGGGAAATGGAAAACTAAAATAAGACTCAAGTGTTTTATCTTTCATTAACAGTGTTTCATTAGTATCTGTGCTAGATCCTGTCATCCACTGCTTACCACGACAGGCTCTAGCACAGGATAGCAGCTAATACATTTAACAATCTCACTGCACAATGTTGTATATTCAAGGGCTGATCTTCTGTACTTTTTCTTTCACTTTTCATTTCCTAGAAACTCAGTCCTGCCAGGAATAATCTGAGAACAAAATCAATCTGAGTGAAAATCTAAGCAGAGGAAGATTGTTTTACAGAGACAACAAGGTCTAATTCAAGGTCAAAAAATGATTTCATGGGAAAGGTTCTCTTATCTAGTGGCAGAACCTGATGGGTAGAACAATATAGCTTTAAGGGGGGTTACCCTTGGGAGTGATTCCCCTAGATGCAAATGATTATTGTGGTTTGTTTGTTCATAATAAGATGTTTTGCAGGAACGGAACAAAGAGAAATTTTACAACTTCAGCTAGAATTGTTCTGCAAAACGTCACAGCTGAGGCAGGGGAACAATGTGTAGATTTTTCTAAGAGTTATTACCCAGTTGTTGACCAATCTGTTGACCAATGTTGACCAAAAAAGCCTAAGATTATGCTGGGCTCCAGCCCACAGGGATTTACCTGTGCTGTAAGAACTAATGAGTGAATAAGGAGACTGGATTCTGGTGAAAGACTTCAGGAAAAAGAAATGGTGTTCACTCAGGTGGAGGGGGCTGTACCAGGTGCTGCTGACCACTGCCACTGCTGTGAAGGTCACAGAAATGGTGCCCTGGATTCATGCTTCCCACTGTAAAAAGGTCACAAACGAACTGAGCAAAGCGCAGGAGTGATGTCTCCACAAGGACAGATGGGGATAACCTGCTTGGGACTGATGTGCACAGCCCTTTTCCTTTTTATGTAGAAGCCTGTCACCACCCCAAAAGAGGAAGAATCTAAACACGAAGCCTCTTTGTATACAAACTGGCTGAATGAAACTGATAATGAGGGGGATATGAGTAATTTGTGGTATAAATTTATAAATCATAATGTAAAGTTAAAGAAATTTAATGCATCTTGTTATATATGTGCTTTAATGCCTCATTCTACAGCCTCACCCATGCGACTTTTTATGAAATGTACTCTTTTATTAATATCACGTTAGAAGGCTTAGACGCTATCAAACAAGAATTAAGGGGAGTTAGATTAATGGCACTTCAGAACAGGTTCGTGCTGGACCTTCAAAATGCAGCATCTGGAGGAGTCTATGCTTTAGTAGGAGACTCCTGTTGTACATATATTCCAGCTAATGACTATGATTACGGAAATCTTACGCTCGCTATTCAGCATTTGAAAGAACTAAAAGACAAGGTGAATAAAGAGAGAGGCATAAAAGATACACCGGCTTTTCTCTCCTGGTTAGAATCACTGTTTGGGCCAGGGGGAATGTTTTTCTTTTAAGTTACTAACACCGATTATAGGGGCTGTGATACTTGTCTTCCTGTTTTTATGTTGCTGTATGACATGTATTATTCCAATGCTTCGAAATATGGAAATATGGTACCTAGGGGGATAAACTGTTCATCCTTCCAGTCTGGAGAATTGGCAGCTGTCTGACGTCAGTAAGTGATCCTTAAAAAATTAATAGTTCCATGACAGTGTGCATCACCAGAAAATCAATTTCAATGCATTAAAACTCTTGTTATCCTTCTGATCATTGAAGTGTCATTGCCCCAGCACTGTATACTCTTACTTTTGACGCCTGTCTGAAGTTGGATCCATTTCTAAGAATGGTGACTCACATATCCTCATGCTCAACTTTGGCTCAACCACACAAACTATGAAGTTAATCATCTGCTTTTGCTCCAAGATTTATGTTACTAGGCTCTCTCCTGGGGATCCTCGTGTTCAAATATTGCCCTTATTGTGGATGATCCATGACAGAATTCAGGGAATTCAGAATTCTGATACCTCAGCTCAGATTCTGACTGGGCAGACTGTCATTGCCTGGTGTGAATGTGTGCATATCTGTTTTTGTGCATGTTCTGTGGCCTGTTGTACAGTACATCACAAATGAAAGGGAAATGGAAAACTAAAATAAGACTCAAGTGTTTTATCTTTCATTAACAGTGTTTCATTAGTATCTGTGCTAGATCCTGTCATCCACTGCTTACCACGACAGGCTCTAGCACAGGATAGCAGCTAATACATTTAACAATCTCACTGCACAATGTTGTATATTCAAGGGCTGATCTTCTGTACTTTTTCTTTCACTTTTCATTTCCTAGAAACTCAGTCCTGCCAGGAATAATCTGAGAACAAAATCAATCTGAGTGAAAATCTAAGCAGAGGAAGATTGTTTTACAGAGTCAACAAGGTCTAATTCAAGGTCATCAGCACTAACAACATTCTCTCTGGAGACAGGCGATAAGAAAATTGAAAGTGTGTATTGTTACACAACAGCAGAGACTATGAGTTATGCTATCATGAGAGTGGTGATGGATTTTTTTCATTGCTTAGTTTTACAGGTTCTGTACATTTGAACATTCAAAGTGACTAAAGTAAAGGAGTTTTCCCTTTTTACCACATAATTCCCAAAGATCAACACTAATAGAAAGCCTAATTCCAGCCAAGATTCAATTACTGTCTCTCAGGCATCCCAGCAGTGGATTTCATGACTTCAGACAGCCATCTTTATCAGTGGAGAACTCAATGCTCTGAGGTTTACTGGCAGAGTCTCACACTGGGTAATACGTTGGTAAATAATGTCCTATGGAATTCTACTATTGATAAATTCTACTATGGAACTGCGATGTGTCCTGAAAAAATCTTCTATGATAGTGGTACAGTCCATCACACCCCACCTACAGCCTTTAAAAGAGAAAAAAACAAATTCTGATATTATGGTGGAAAAAGAGCCCTGGAATCTTTGTAGAAGGACAAAAGACGGAAAGAACGGGCAGTGTAACCATGGCGAAGAGAAGGGAAATATTGGAGAGAGCTTTTTTCATACACTTTTTATCATTGTTTTTCCAGCCCAACAATGATCAACAAATATGGACAGGCGTCCTGTGCCAAATCCAATCTACCTTTCTTCCAAGCATACAGGAATGTCAGTGAATTAAATATTGACATATGAAAATTCCCAAAAATATGCAATCACACATATGCAGTTTGAGCAAACATAAGACAATACCCAAGTACCACAAACTACCAGGCATCATTAGCAGTTCAGGTGGGGAGCTGTGTCAGCATGCGTAGGCTGCAAAGGAACAAGTAATAGGTCTATTCCATGCTTAAAAGAGAAGAAAGAAAACACAACATTTCAGCCGTGGAGCCCTCACACCTGAAGAAGGCTCCACGGCCGAAACGTTGTGTTTTCTTTCTTCTCTTTTCATCCAGTGTCATTAGCCAGTTCCTGTCAAAATAAAATAGAAATGGATAACATTCTAGAGAGAGTTTGAAATACCAAGGTACAATTTAAACCATATTTCTTCCACTACAACCACAATATTTTGGAGAGATCGCTGAGCCTAACTGTTCTGGCATGCCCGTTAGCCTCCGTCCTGCTTCACCAATGAATGCAACGGGGCACATTCTGAGGGAGATGCGGTCAATCAGGTTGCAGGAAAACCACGCTATGCTTTTTTTTGAGATCCTGAAAAGGACAGAGGGGCCATGTATATGTGTGCAGCTGGATATGTAATTGCAGGTGGCGTTGCAAATTCTGCTGAAGCCCCACTGCCTGGTGTGGACGGTAGCTGTGCATGTTGCAGCAGAATTGTGCATGTGAGATCAAGGGGGCATGTCATGTGTTTGAGCACTTCACTCCCTTCCGGAAGCACGTGATTCCCTGAGTCCCAAAAATTTGTAAGTTCTTTGGATGACCTGTGGACCGATCTTTCACGATGAAGAATTCCTTAAGAAGAATAGATCTCGGCCCACCATCCCAATGCCTCCATCTCAAAACAGCAACCTCCCACTGCCCTTAGTCTGCAAGGCAGTCCTTTCAAGTGCGATGATGACGCCGGGACCTTCGTTGCCTATTGTACGAGCTGAACTTTTGTGCTCATCAATTCAACGCTCTTTCCATCAACTCATCTTGTCTTTGACGCTTCGTGTTTTGTGCTCCTTTGACTATCGGCATATCGGGTGACTGCAAACACTGAAGTTCTTGCTTACGGAGTGTGGAACAGTGTTTTCAAGTGATCGCTGTTCTGTCATGTTGACGCCGAGTGAATCTTTCTTTGGCAACATGGGCAGGCTGACAGCAGCGCGAGCTAAAGTAATGGCAAATTTCTTGACTTATTTCTGAATGTGAATGTTCTTTAGAAAAGGGATGCGGCGTTGCTTCTCCCCCGTGTAAAGGTCACGCATTCCAGACGTGGTTATGAGCGAACAGTTGCCGCAAGTGTTTGAAAAGAGCAAGAGAGGAAGCAGCCCTGCCCCGTGTGAGGATCAAACTCAGGACCTTCAGACGATGAAACTGACGCGCTACCAACTACGCCAACGAGGCCAGCTGCAGTACACAGCCGGAAAGTTTGCCTCATATGGATTTCAGTCGCCCGTTCCCTAATCTTTAGACGCCCTCTGCTGGATGTTGCATTTGCCTTTTGATCTCACCGATACTTTTTTGGTCTGTTTCTGTTGCGAGTCTGTTTTTCAGATCTCACCTAGCACAAGTCTCTCTGGCTGAAGTGGCCTCTCTGCTTCAGCATCGTGCCCTCACTCAGCCATTAAAAACGTCACTCGGACTTCTGACATGCTGACATGAAATGTCAAGAGAGAGTGGCGGAGACGCTTAAGGCAGAGAGAAGATGAAGAGGGGGCGTGGCTGCGAAATGATTGACAGCTGCAATCAGCTTTAGATGGGGAAGTGTACTACTAATAGCAGTGTAGAGCTCTCTGTGGTGGAGTTCAAGCGCATGTTCTATGGGCCAGTGGCGTAATGGATAACGCGTCTGACTTCGGATCAGAAGATTGTAGGTTCGAGTCCTACCTGGCTTGCGAGGCTTTTAAACCTCTCAGGTTCCTCGGTAACAGGTTGCCGTCATGTATATGAACTATAGAAAAGCATTTGCCACAACCCGTAAATTAGCACGCAAGTGTGGGCTAGTGAACACAGAACTGTATGGAGATCATCTCCAGTTCCGAGCTCAATTGCAATGAAAAAACATGCAGAACAGAACTGGAGAGCAGCTGAATTTGTGCTCAGTAGGGTGGGGAGGACTCAGCATTCCTATTGTTCTAATTGGCATGAACTGCAGGGGATCTGAATCAGAACATGTCAGTTAGTTCGATCATTGCGTCAATATGTAGGCCACGTTAATACAGAATTATTACTTTGTCTGTCTCGTCTTTGTATATAGCTGAATGTCCCTGACAATTTCATGTTAGTTTTTAAGAACGACATTGGTGCTAATATATACATATATAGCATATAAGGAACACGTAAAAGTTTAGTCCATGCTGAAAAGATAAGAAAACCGCCACAACGTTTCATCTTGGAATAAATCTTTACTTGTTGTTTTGCAGCCTACCCATTCTGACCTAACTCCTCCCTTGAAATTCCCTAACAGATAAGGGTACGTAACGGCTCATGCGATGCTCAGTTGCAATTTGTCCCAAAACAAACAAGAACAGCAGCTGAGGGTTTGAGTTTGAACATGCACTGTATTAAAGCAGCTTTTATTTCCATTGATAAATGCTAGATATTCCTACAGAGATTCTCCAGGTGAGTAAGCGATTCCTGTTTCTGTTTCTATTTCTGTTTCATATATATATATACAGTATATATATATATGTTACATGTGTCTCTGCAATAGTATAAATGTGTTATACACTATCAGGGGCTGCTTTTTTGTGCACCTCATCTACAACAAGGGTTTTTTTTTTTCATTTATGTTTGTGGACCTTCACCATTTGAGGAAGTGAGTTAGATAAGAAAGTTACAGGTATGGTGAGCAATGACTGACAAAGGCACGTACTGCGTATTCCTTACAGAAGTGTAAGCAATTTGTTCTAAAAAACACCGGCTTAAGTCCAACATCGTTAGCAATCTTATTACTTAAACAGAATTAACATCAATAAACTGTAAGGTGCTGGTACATGCGAGTAGATTTGATCTTCTATTAAACAAAAATGCAATTACAGCTCTAAATAGGTCAACCTAGACTTCTGTAACAGATCTGTTCAGGTCATCGCTGTTCCTCTGACCTTGTGATTCTTTGGAATTTTAAAAGTGTATTTCGCTTGCCTTTCATGTGGTCTGTGTACAAGTCACTGTGGCGTATGCGGTCCTACACAGCCTTGCTATAGACGTGATGAGCCTCCGCTATGTTGCAATGGAGAACAGGTTCAGTACGGAGCTGCCGAGAAAATTCAGCTGGAAAGCTCGTTGCAGAAAAGCATCGGTATCTGTGTCCAGCGGCAAAGCGTCCTTCGTGGGTGCTGAAGAACCGATTTCACAGGCTGCGGGTCCAGGCGATTTAGAGTGTTAAAGGTCCCAGCGAAAACGAAACGGCGCTGGTCCTTTTACACGCACGCACGCAAACAAATGCAAAGGACGCCGTAGTCGGCAGGATTTGAACCTGCGCGGGGAGACCCCAACGGATTTCAAGTCCGTCACCTTAACCAATCGGGCACGACTACAGCGAACGCCGCGGCCGCTGCCTTCTTGCTACAATCGAACAGGGAGTGCGAGGCGGCGGCGGCAGCTGAGGCAACTTTTTTCAAGTTCGCTCTCCGTTTAAGAAACCTTTTACGCCATACGTGCAAGCACACACACACACACACCTCAGAGGACTTAAGGGTGGCTTCAAGTTGGAATGATAAAATCTCCCCGTTCGGACATGAAAACAGAACGTTCTTAGACAGAAAGCAATCAACAACGGAGACATGTGGACGACGATTTTAGTCACTGCACTTTGAATAGCATTTTTACTCCAGTTACAGGAGATGCACCAATGGCCCTTGACCTACGCTCTTACCAATGCCTTGAACATTCAAACAAAACAGCCCTCAAGTCCTGCGGTTTAATATAACGCTGTTACGTGTCGAGGCAGTATTTGACTCTGTCCTACCGTTGAGACACGGGGCGTATATGGAAACGAACACATGCTACGGATCGTCTCTAATCGGTCCCTACAGCTGGAAGGCTCCTTGAAGCGTGCACCCCCATCATTCATCTTTGCGCATCTGTGAAAGGTAGACTCTTGAGCAATGTTTGAGCCAGCTCTAAGGCAACTAGTGCTATTGGACAGACACCTCTGGAAGATCCTAAGAGTCTCTTAACACCACTTCCAGCAGCAAGCTTAATTGTTCGCTGGAGGTCTCCCATCCAGGTACTGACCAGGCAAAGAATCACCAGTACATTGAATGAGGAAGTTAATCCTGAAATCCAATTACATATCTCAAGGTAAGACAAATCCATAAGAACATGTCTTAGTATTACTTCGTTTACATTAGTATGGCACTGAGTTGGAGCTCCTCTTTAAGCTGTGGTTTAGTTTTGCATTCATGTGTTTCTAGAGCAGTGATTTATGGGGGTGGGTGGGTCTTTCACAGAGGCTCAGGACAAATCCCCCGCCTGAAAGTCTAATGTGTGCGTTCAGACAGTCACAGGTCAAGAGCCAGGCAGGAGGACAATGGACAGAAGAGCCAACGAACTAAAAATAAAAGAACAGATATGAAAAAGCCACCATCTTTTTCTTTTTGACATTTTCCGACTTTCATGCAAGCCAGGACAAAGTTGCTCAGAGCTACTTGTGGATTCAAATACTCTATCGAGTGCTTTGATGAGTTTTTGCAATTTGATTGTCGTCCTGTCAGCCTGTTTCTGTTTTTTTTTTTCAATCTAGGGATGGAAAGTATGAGGGAAATGATGGAGCAATCAATAACCGCTCCGGAAAAATGGCAGAAAGAAATGGTCCGTCACTAAGGACATTTGTGAAGCAGAGGAGTGACATCACCACAAAGGCGACACATTCTGCTGATGGTTTTGGTGAATAATGATTGAGGCGTGTAGCGGCGAGGCTTAATAATAAGAAAGAATTAAGTGTTCTGAGCCTTCCCAAAAGAGGCCCCATCTCACCCTCCATCTCTGTGGTGCAGCCACAGAGAAACCATTCATGCAAGATGTTTTCTTTTGATAAGGACAGCTCCCAAAGGGGGATGCACTTAGCTAAGCCTGGCTATCATGATCAATGGTCATCCATTGGTGCCTATCTGTCTAGGGAGTGCGAGTTGGACATCTGGATTGCATTACTAAGTGTCAGGACTAAGTGACTCATATCTCACCTTGATCAACCAATCAGGGACTGGTAGGGCCGAGTAACCCACGTGGGACTCTGATGCCCATGGAACTTTCAGCCAATCAATGAGCTGAAGTTCCTCCAGGTAAAAACAGGCAACACAGAGAGCCTGAGAGATTCAGATTCAGATTCAGATTCAGATTCAGATTCAACAAGTTTCAGATTGAGATTCAGAAGGGATTCTGGAGAGGATTCTGTGGACTGTTCTAAAGGGAATTCAAAGGAGAATTCCAGGGCAGGACGGCCCAGGAGCAGAAGGCTCCCAAGGGCAGGACATTCTCGCAGCGCGCCTCCTGACCATCCTGAGACTCAGCCCCGGACAACCACGGAACGGCCAGTGTGTCCGAGTGCCAGAACTTTCCTTTGTTCTAAGAGTCTAGAGTGGAGGTTGCCAGAGAGTAACCAGCAGCAGGCCTCGTGAACAGGTCGGAACTGTGGACAGCTGAATCACTATTCAGAACTAGCTCTTCATCAGGAAGAACCGGTCCTCTTCCTGACTTGCTGGGACCCACAGTCATCTTTTCTCCTGTGCACAAACTTTGCTAGTTAAAGCCAACAGTGAGCATCAGCAGCGCACCGTCGCAAGCCGCACAGCACAGCCTGGCACGGAGCCAGAGAGCGCGGATTGGACAGCAACAGCCTGCAACTGTTTCTTTGTGCCCGCAGGAGATCTGAATCCCCAAAGATTGGATGAGTATTCAACTTCAATGCATTACAGCTCGAGAATTCAATTGTTATCCCAACCAGTTGATATCAATTTAATTCCTAAGAGTTATGTACTTGTTTTGAGTATCTAATGTAGAAGTTGTAACCAAGTTCACTTTACGAAACGGTCTAAATGAATGATATACTGAACGTATGTCCTCTTGATATGTGTAACACTTTGTAACTGATTGAATATATACCTTTTGTATTCTGATAACCCTCTCGATAAGATCTGTTAGGTTTACATGCATATTCTATGTATTAATAAATGTATCCTCGTGTATTAGTACCTGTGTGTGCGCGTTGTTTGAGTTATGTCGCATGGTTGGACTCTAAAGCCATCAAAAGAATCAACTTTGTGATTTACTGCTACAATTAATAATTGTTTCAGTAAATGCCCAAACCCTACAGAACTGGTGCCTTCAGAGAGCCACTATGATTACATATTTGGCGTCCCTGAACCGGCTTTATCTACATTTATTTGGCGTCCCTGGCACGGGCGTGGCAAGACTGAAATGAGTCAACCAAGCGGAATAATTCAATATAAAACGCCGCGGGTTTCATACACGACAATACAGTGTGCTGAAAGCCGAAAGGAAAAAAAGTTCCCCTTGCTCTTTAAGCAGTGCTTGATCGTTTTGTGATCTTTTGCAATCTACCAGGTTGATTGCATACTTGATCTTGTGGTTTTCTGTGGTAAAACTGTGATTTCGTACTTATAAGTAATACTCTTTAAGTTTAACGATGGTTGCTAAAAGGTCTGAATTCGAGTCGCTATTAAGCACTCTCTCTAGCAGCGACAGATCTGACCACGATCTCTTCCATATCTCCGTCAGCGGAGAAGCTAGGAGAATAAACCTCCATTCTCTGAGAGAGCTAGCGAAGGACATAGAGAGATTTGACCCCGCAGTGTCAGAGAATAATATCGAGAGTTATATTCAAGACCTCAGGTATAACCTGCAGTACCTGCCAAACGCCACAGAACAGGAGAAAGTGTTTCTGGTTAGAAAAACTACCAGCAGAGCTGTACATGAGTGGATGGCTAGGCAGATGAAAGAAGTCTGTAATGATTTTGAGCAGCTTTGTCAAGCACTTATCGAAGAATACAGTGCGTTTATTGACCCGACTGCTGCGATAGCCGCCGCTCTTAACATTAAGCACGAGAGAGCAGAGTCCCCTCGCGAATATTACGAGAGACTTAGACGAACTTATTTTGCAGGGCGAAATGATGAGGGTTGCGAAGAGAACACACATTTCAAGGGTTTATTCATTGCGAATCTCCACCCGTCAGTCAGAAAGATGATCTTAATGCATACAGATGCACAGACCATGAAAATGACTGATATCAAGAGATTCGTGCAGAAAGCCTGGGAGTATGATGTCCAAAGTCGCTCTGAGCAAAAAGTTGCTAAAGCGACTGCGTTCCCCGTCAGAGCCAGCAGGGTTAATTCTCCCCTGCTCGAAGGAGCACAGGCTCCTGAGCTGGCTAAGCCCCGTTCCAAAGCACTCACACAGGACCGCACCCAGCGTCCTAAGTGCCATGAGAACACCGGGGGAAGGAAAGGGCTAGAAAAGGCTGAACAAAAGGATTCAGTAGCCGCCCGCCTGGCCAGGCTTGAACAAGCTTTATTAGGACAGGGACAACCGCTCCCCAAGGCTGCCGGAAGCGTGAATGAGCTGATACTCTCCAATGGAGGAGGCGGAGACCCGCCCCCTCTCCCTCCCTCAGTCTATCTGATTGAGCGGAAGGGTTCCTGCCTGGATAAGGTCAGCCACTCCCAAGTGAGTGCTGACTCCACCCATGAAGTCACAGGGCAGGCAGTAAAACGCAGAGGAAAAGCAAGAAGCTTTTACTTCAAGGCTGCCATGGGAGATGTCTTACCCAGTGAGACACTGATTGACACTGAGGTTGAAAGGTGTTTGATGTCACACGGCAAGCTCAAACGGGTAGAAAAAGAAAAGGGCATGCGACTCAGAGAGGAACCTTTGGTGAATCACCAGAAAGGCAAAGTGTGGAAACAGGTCAAGGCTCCTAAGCCTTCTGTACAGAAGGAAAGGGGGGCCAAGAGGCAGACTGTGCTCACACAGTGCCCACCGAACACAGAAGCCTATGTGGAGATTCCTTCTGTTCCCTCTGGACAAGAAATAAAAATATTTTCTTGTTCCCCCAATATACAGGGAAGTCGTGTCCCGGCCAAGGTCCCAACAGCCTCCATGCCACAGGAGCGGTGCTCCAAGCAGCCGCCTGATCCACCAGGTAAAGCACACCCCTTTTACATCCCTAAAGAGGAGCAGATCTCCCCACCTGGCGATGAGAAGGAGCTTTCCCTGTGCACCCTGGCACCCAAGAGGGGTCAGGACCACCACCCCGCAGTGGTGGAAGGGATCCAGATGGCAGGAGAGCAGGTTGGTGATGTAGCCCTCACTCTTAGCCCTGAGAGGTCCTCTATTAGTGAGGATCTGCTTGAGCAGCTGTCACAGGGCCACCGCCAGGTGCCCCTGGTGCAACATTCACAGGTTAGACAGGAGGTCCAGCTGGACGCTGAGACTACTGCACTGTGGAAACACCTGATCCCAGATGCTGATTCCCTCTGCTGTGACCCAGGGAACCTGCAGTCAGGTAACATTATTTCTCACAACTACCAGGTAGTGAGTGAGACTGACCTGATTGTTCCTGCCTCAACGGCAGGGTTGCCAACACACCCAGTCCCCCAGAAGGGACAGGGAATGAAAGCCGAGCCGGTTTTCTTACAGCCACCAGCTCAGTCTGTCAGTTTGAGTCTGACCAACAGTGGTTCAGCCAGACTGGAGCTGGATGGTAAAGTCACCCGCCTGCCAGTGCAGGACATCGCAAAGAGGGATGTCAGAATCCCCGCCTGCACTGACATGGGCCTGGTGAGTGATAGTGAGTTCAAAGACAGTGAACTAGCTATCCCACTGCTGGGGCAGCTCCCTGAACCCCTAGCGAGGGAAGGGGGGAGCGAGCAGGTGTCCTACACCTACCCCCAGCGAACGATTGTAAACATGCCGATAGAGGGATTCCTCAATCAGGAAGTGTGCAGGGTGGACCTGAACAGTGAGAATGGGGTAACAATCCCAGATCACTCAGGTGCTCCAGATGACCACTCAGCCGAGGCTCAGGCATGCTCCACCGCTGCACCGCTCCCTGCAGGGTTCCTAGAGCACAGGCATGAACAAATCGAAAAAGCAGATGCCCTGGAAACGGAGGAGCAGCATCAGCCGCTGTGTCAGATCTCCCCAGATTTCCAGGATGTTGGTGCCCAAGATGCCACAGGGCATACTGAGAAAGACACCATGTACACGCTGCACCAGCTTAGAAAGGCAACAGTCACTCAGAAGGAGATGACTGGGATCAGCCATCCGAAAAGACTTTTGGGAGGACTGATTGCTGCCACCACTGTTGCACGTTTGCTTTTTCTGGTAGGTTTGTGTGCTACTGGCACTCTCACCCTGACTGCCCCAAGAAGGCAGGTGTCAGAGATGCCAGAGGGTAGTGACAGACTGTATCAACAGCAGCAAAAGTTGGAAAGCTTAGGGGAAACCCTACAGGCAACTTCCTATGCAACAGGGTTAAACCTTATTCCCCAACCAGTGGACATGATTGTTGGTGTTATACAGTGGGTTTATGCTTGTGTGCAACAGGCCAGAATGTTGACACAAGACCTGTTAAGGGAGTTTAGTGCCACTGTAGCCAGTCTAACCACGGCACAATTCCCAACCCACTTGATTCCACTCTTCTCAGTAGAGGAGCATGTGACATTAACCTCATCGTTCATAGCTCACCCAGAAGGCAATCCAAGATTGAATTCGGTTCCAAATCTTGAGATGGGTATGGCTACCAAAGCTATCCATTGGCTGTGTCTAAACGATTCACCAATGAAGGGTGTAAAGCTACTAACGAGCAGAGGGAGGTTAATGAACCCCATGAAGAGCAGGTGGGAAGTAAATGGCTGGTCAGCACACCACATTTAACTGACACTATGACTTGTGACAGGCAAGATACAGCTACCGCAATGCAGCTACCTAATCAAACAGTTTTCCTGCAAGTTCCCGAGGAGGCCACAGTGCTCTTGAACTTAACACTGTACTGTCTAGAACCAGACAACATAAGACCAAACTTGAGGTCATGGATGCCTTCAGGTGCCACACTATTGAATTGGATAGAAATCCAAGAAACAGTAAGCCCTGAAGAGGTACAGGTAGTTAGTTTGCTTTAATGGAACAAACCTCCAAACCACCCTAGCAGATACCCAACACAGGTGTTGTGGTTTATCGGGGGCTGGGAACAGGAACTGTTGTTATTGTAACACTACTGCCAGGTAGCTGGATCATGACTGACAGTGTACTCTGAATGATGTACTCTCACATCAAGATGTACTCTGGGTAGCATGAATGAGTCAAAGGTAGCATGCCAAAAGAAAGGAAGTTACTTCTTCCCAAATATCTACCACAGAGGTATCAGATATTGACAGTGAACTTCCTGATGTGTAATTCCTAGACTTAGATAATGTCTCCTACCGTGTTTATACATACTCCAGATGTTATTCATCCTGTTTGTATCCAATGCTGGTTCCGGTATGAATTCTCGAGGAGTAATGTAGACATTTAAGGTTAATGTTCTAATGGCAAGGGACATCACTTAACTCTGTTTTGTTTTGAAGGCAACAATGCCTCGGGACCTCGTGACCTTCAAAAAGGGGGGATATGTAGCGGCGAGGCTTAATAATAAGAAAGAATTAAGTGTTCTGAGCCTTCCCAAAAGAGGCCCCATCTCACCCTCCATCTCTGTGGTGCAGCCACAGAGAAACCATTCATGCAAGATGTTTTCTTTTGATAAGGACAGCTCCCAAAGGGGGATGCACTTAGCTAAGCCTGGCTATCATGATCAATGGTCATCCATTGGTGCCTATCTGTCTAGGGAGTGCGAGTTGGACATCTGGATTGCATTACTAAGTGTCAGGACTAAGTGACTCATATCTCACCTTGATCAACCAATCAGGGACTGGTAGGGCCGAGTAACCCACGTGGGACTCTGATGCCCATGGAACTTTCAGCCAATCAATGAGCTGAAGTTCCTCCAGGTAAAAACAGGCAACACAGAGAGCCTGAGAGATTCAGATTCAGATTCAGATTCAGATTCAGATTCAGATTCAACAAGTTTCAGATTGAGATTCAGAAGGGATTCTGGAGAGGATTCTGTGGACTGTTCTAAAGGGAATTCAAAGGAGAATTCCAGGGCAGGACGGCCCAGGAGCAGAAGGCTCCCAAGGGCAGGACATTCTCGCAGCGCGCCTCCTGACCATCCTGAGACTCAGCCCGGACAACCACGGAACGGCCAGTGTGTCCGAGTGCCAGAACTTTCCTTTGTTCTAAGAGTCTAGAGTGGAGGTTGCCAGAGAGTAACCAGCAGCAGGCCTCGTGAACAGGTCGGAACTGTGGACAGCTGAATCACTATTCAGAACTAGCTCTTCATCAGGAAGAACCGGTCCTCTTCCTGACTTGCTGGGACCCACAGTCATCTTTTCTCCTGTGCACAAACTTTGCTAGTTAAAGCCAACAGTGAGCATCAGCAGCGCACCGTCGCAAGCCGCACAGCACAGCCTGGCACGGAGCCAGAGAGCGCGGATTGGACAGCAACAGCCTGCAACTGTTTCTTTGTGCCCGCAGGAGATCTGAATCCCCAAAGATTGGATGAGTATTCAACTTCAATGCATTACAGCTCGAGAATTCAATTGTTATCCCAACCAGTTGATATCAATTTAATTCCTAAGAGTTATGTACTTGTTTTGAGTATCTAATGTAGAAGTTGTAACCAAGTTCACTTTACGAAACGGTCTAAATGAATGATATACTGAACGTATGTCCTCTTGATATGTGTAACACTTTGTAACTGATTGAATATATACCTTTTGTATTCTGATAACCCTCTCGATAAGATCTGTTAGGTTTACATGCATATTCTATGTATTAATAAATGTATCCTCGTGTATTAGTACCTGTGTGTGCGCGTTGTTTGAGTTATGTCGCATGGTTGGACTCTAAAGCCATCAAAAGAATCAACTTTGTGATTTACTGCTACAATTAATAATTGTCTCAGTAAATGCCCAAACCCTACAGAACTGGTGCCTTCAGAGAGCCACTATGATTACATATTTGGCGTCCCTGAACCGGTTTTCCCTACAGGCGCGTTAAGAGAAAGGCAGCTGTGTCAGCATGCGTAGGCTGCAAAGGATCAAGCAAAGGTTTACTCCATGCTGAAAAGAGAAGAAAAGAAGCACAACGTTTCGACTGTGGAGCCTTCTGCGCCATCTTCTTTAGCGGTGATGATGTTTACATTGGAAAAACTGAGACATGCGTCCCTGGGTGGGCTTGAACCCCCAACCTTTCGGTTAACAGCCTAACGCGCTAACCGATTGCGCCACAGAGACTGACGGCCGCTTGTACTCCCTACATTTGCAGGTTTATGGTCAAAGAAAACAATCACTTGCGCTTCTTGCAGCCGGCAATCTTTTTCCACTGACAACCAAGAAATGGATTTCATCTTTCACAAGCTGTATGGATTTCTTCAAAAACAAGTTATTCCAGAAAGGAAATGAATTCTTGCATTAAACTGAACCAAGCTGTACATGTTTGTCTGAAATGAGACATTCGGCACAACAAGACACGGAGAGAGGCACCGCTGGTATTCAGACCCAGGATCGCCTGCTGACTAGGCGGGCACTTTAAGCCACTAGGGAACAGCGCCAGCGGAGCACCGCGCTTTTACAGACACTTGGACACATCTGCGTTCGGTGTGCACTTAACCTGCTCTCTGAGCCCGTTGCCTCCGTCCCATTTAATAGCAGAACTGACGCCAAGAGAAATGATGAGAAATGGCATTTATCGGGCACTTTTCATGTCCAAGGAGCTCAATGCCCTTGACACCTCCCCAAGGCGACAGAGCTGTGCATTCTTTGGCGACACCATTTTTTCTTTTGTTTAATTTCTATACTTATTGATAGAATAAAAACGATATGTCATGTACTGTAAGGGAAATGTCTCTTTTCATGGGGAAAGCTAGCACCAGCAAATGTTGTGTTTAGAAGAAGTGATTTAACATGACACGTGACCTAATTTACCGGAGCAAAAGCTCACCCAGCAAGCCCTGCTTTACTTCTACAGGAGAGAAGTACTGTAGAGTCTGCAAGATGTTCAGCTGGGTAGCTACGTCAGCATGCCTCGGCTGCAAAGGAACAAGTAATAGGTTTATTGCATGCTGAAAAGAGAAGAACGGAAACACAGCGTTTCGACTGTGAGGTCTTCTCACACCTGAAGAAGTCTCACACCTGTAAAAGGCTCCATGGTTTTCTTTCTTCTCTTTTCAACATGGAATACACTTATTGTCTGCAAGATGTGACAATTTCATGGTGTTTTGGAAGAAAACCTTTTTTCTTTGAATTCAAAATCAATCGGAATTTCAGCACGACACATCAACACTTTTTCAATTTTAAGGAGATGATATTTTAAACCTGATAAAAATAGTAGGAAACACAAGTTTCTTGCTGTGAAAATTTAGATGGGGAAGTGTACTACTGGTAGCAGTGTAGAGCTCTCTGTGGTGGAGTGCAAGCGCATGTTCTATGGGCCAGTGGCGTAATGGATAACACGTCTGATTTCGGACCAGAAGATTGTAGGTTCGAGTCCTGCCTGGCGCGTGAGGCTTTTAAACCTCTCAGGTTCCTCGGTAACAGGTTGCCGTCATGTATATGAACTATAGAAAAGCATCTGCCACAACCCGTAAATTAGCACGCAAGTGCGGGCTGGTGAACACAGAACTGTATGGAGATCATCTCCAGCTCCGAGCTCAATTGCAATGAAAAAACATGCAGAACAGAACTGGAGAGCAGCTGAATTTGTGCTCAGTAGGGTGGGGAGGACTCAGCATTGCTATTGTTCTAATTGGCATGAACTGCAGGGGATCTGAATCAGAACACGTCAGTTAGTTCGATCATTGCGTCAATATGTAGGCCACGTTAATATAGAATTATTACTTTGTCTGTCTCGTCTTTGTATATAGCTGAATGTCCCTGACAATTTCATGTTAGTTTTTAAGAACGACATTGGTGCTAATATATACATATATAGCATATAAGGAACACGTAAAAGTTTAGTCCATGCTGAAAAGATAAGAAAACCGCCACAACGTTTCATCTTGGAATAAATCTTTACTTGTTGTTTTGCAGCCTACCCATTCTGACCTAACTCCTCCCTTGAAATTCCCTAACAGATAAGGGTACGTAACGGCTCATGCGATGCTCAGTTGCAATTTGTCCCAAAACAAACAAGAACAGCAGCTGAGGGTTTGAGTTTGAACATGCACTGTATTAAAGCAGCTTTTATTTCCATTGATAAATGCTAGATATTCCTACAGAGATTCTCCAGGTGAGTAAGCGATTCCTGTTTCTGTTTCTATTTCTGTTTCATATATATATACAGTATATATATATATGTTACATGTGTCTCTGCAATAGTATAAATGTGTTATACGCTATCAGGGGCTGCTTTTTTGTGCACCTCATCTACATCAAGGGTTTTTTTTTTCATTTATGTTTGTGGACCTTCACCATTTGAGGAAGTGAGTTAGATAATAAAGTTACAGGTATGGTGAGCAATGACTGACAAAGGCACGTACTGCATATTCCTTACAGAAGTGTAAGCAATTTGTTCTAAAAAACACCGGCTAAAGTCCAAAATAATTTGCAATCTTATTACTTAAACAGAATTAACATCAATAAACTGTAAGGTGCTGGTACATGCGAGTAGATTTGATCTTCTATTAAACAAAAATGCAATTACAGCTCTAAAAAGGTCAACCTAGATTTCTGTAAAAGATCTGTTCAGGTCATCGCTGTTCCTCTGACCTTGTGAGTCTTTGGAATTTTAAAAGTGTATTTTGCTTGCCTTTCATGTGGTCTGTGTACAAGTCACTGTGGCGTATGCGGTCCTACACAGCCTTGCTATAGACGTGACGAGCCTCCGCTATGTTGCAATGGAGAACAGGTTCAGTACGGAGCTGCCGAGAAAATTCAGCTGGAAAGCTCGTTGCAGAAAAGCATCGGTATCCGTGTCCAGCGGCAAAGCGTCCTTCGTGGGTTCTGAAGAATCGATTTCACAGGCTGCGGGTCCAGGCGATTTAGAGTGTTAAAGGTCCCAGCGAAAACGAAACGAGGCTGGTCCTTTTACACGCACGCACGCACGCACGCACGCAACCAAATGCAAAGGACGCCGTAGTCGGCAGGATTTGAACCTGCGCGGGGAGACCCCAACGGATTTCAAGTCCGTCACCTTAACCACTCGGCCACGACTACAGCGAGTGCCACGGCCGCTGCCTTCTTGCTACAATCGAACAGGGAGTGCGAGGCGGCGGCGGCAGCGGAGGCAACTTTTTTCAAGATCGCTCTCCGTTTAAGGAACCTTTTACGCCATACGTGCAAGCACACACACACACACCTCAGAGGACTTAAGGGTGGCTTCAAGTTGGAATGATAAAGTCTCCCCGTTCAGACATGAAAACAGAACGTTCTTAGACAGAAAGCAATCAACAACGGAGACATGTGGACGACGATTTTAGTCACTGCACTTTGAATAGCATTTTTGCTCCAGTTACAGGAGATGCACCAATGGCCCTTGACCTACGCTCTACCATTGCCTTGAACATTCAAACAAAACAGCCCTCAAGTCCTGTGGTTTAATATAACGCTGTTACGTGTCGAGGCAGTATTTGACTCTGTCCTACCGTTGAGACACGGGGCGTATATGGAAACGAACACATGCTACGGATCGTCTCTAATCGGTCCCTACAGTTGGAAGACTCCTTGAAGCGTGCACCCCCATCATTCATCTTTGCGCATCTGTGAAAGGTAGACTCTTGAGCAATGTTTGAGCCAGCTCTAAGGCAACTAGTGCTATTGGACAGACACCTCTGGAAGATCCTAAGAGTCTCTTAACACCACTTCCAGCAGCAAGCTTAATTGTTCGCTGGAGGTCTCCCACCCAGGTACTGACCAGGCAAAGAATCACCAGTACATTGAATGAGGAAGTTAATCCTGAAATCCAATTACATATCTCAAGGTAAGACAAATCCATAAGAACATGTCTTAGTATTACTTCGTTTACATTAGTATGGCACTGAGTTGGAGCTCCTCTTTAAGCTGTGGTTTAGTTTTGCATTCATGTGTTTCTAGAGCAGTTATTTATGGGGGTGGGTGGGTCTTTCACAGAGGCTCAGGACAAATCCCCCGCCTGAAAGTCTAATGTGTGTGTTCAGACAGTCACAGGTCAAGAGCCAGGCAGGAGGACAATGGACAGAAGAGCCAACGAACTAAAAATAAAAGAACAGATATGAAAAAGCCACCATCTTTTTCTTTTTGACATTTTCTGACTTTCATGCAAGCCAGGACAAAGTTGCTCATAGCTACTTGTGGATTCAAATACTCTATCGAGTGCTTTGATGAGTTTTTGCAATTTGATTGTCGTCCTGTCAGCCTGTTTCTGTTTTTTTTTTTCAATCTAGGGATGGAAAGTATGAGGGAAATGATGGAGCAATCAATAACCGCTCCGGAAAAATGGCAGAAAGAAATGGTCCGTCACTAAGGACATTTGTGAAGCAGAGGAGTGACATCACCACAAAGGCGACACATTCTGCTGATGGTTTTGGTGAATAATGATTGAGGCGCGTTAAGAGAAAGGCAGCTGTGTCAGCATGCGTAGGCTGCAAAGGATCAAGCAAAGGTTTACTCCATGCTGAAAAGAGAAGAAAAGAAGCACAACGTTTCGACTGTGGAGCCTTCTGCGCCATCTTCTTTAGCGGTGATGATGTTTACATTGGAAAAACTGAGACATGCGTCCCTGGGTGGGCTTGAACCCCCAACCTTTCGGTTAACAGCCTAACGCGCTAACCGATTGCGCCACAGAGACTGACGGCCGCTTGTACTCCCTACATTTGCAGGTTTATGGTCAAAGAAAACAATCACTTGCGCTTCTTGCAGCCGGCAATCTTTTTCCACTGACAACCAAGAAATGGATTTCATCTTTCACAAGCTGTATGGATTTCTTCAAAAACAAGTTATTCCAGAAAGGAAATGAATTCTTGCATTAAACTGAACCAAGCTGTACATGTTTGTCTGAAATGAGACATTCGGCACAACAAGACACGGAGAGAGGCACCGCTGGTATTCAGACCCAGGATCGCCTGCTTACTAGGCGGGCACTTTAAGCCACTAGGGAACAGCGCCAGCGGAGCACCACGCTTTTACAGACACTTGGACACATCTGCGTTCGGTGTGCACTTAACCTGCTCTCTGAGCCCGTTGCCTCCGTCCCATTTAATAGCAGAACTGACGCCAAGAGAAATGATGAGAAATGGCATTTATCGGGCACTTTTCATGTCCAAGGAGCTCAATGCCCTTGACACCTCCCCAAGGCGACAGAGCTGTGCATTCTTTGGCGACACCATTTTTTCTTTTGTTTAATTTCTATACTTATTGATAGAATAAAAACGATATGTCATGTACTGTAAGGGAAATGTCTCTTTTCATGGGGAAAGCTAGCACCAGCAAATGTTGTGTTTAGAAGAAGTGATTTAACATGACACGTGACCTAATTTACCGGAGCAAAAGCTCACCCAGCAAGCCCTGCTTTACTTCTACAGGAGAGAAGTACTGTAGAGTCTGCAAGATGTTCAGCTGGGTAGCTACGTCAGCATGCCTCGGCTGCAAAGGAACAAGTAATAGGTTTATTGCATGCTGAAAAGAGAAGAACGGAAACACAGCGTTTTGACTGTGAGGTCTTCTCACACCTGAAGAAGTCTCACACCTGTAAAAGGCTCCATGGTTTTCTTTCTTCTCTTTTCAACATGGAATACACCTATTGTCTGCAAGATGTGACAATTTCATGGTGTTTTGGAAGAAAACCTTTTTTCTTTGAATTCAAAATCAATCGGAATTTCAGCACGACACATCAACACTTTTTCTGTTTTAAGGAGATGATATTTTAAACCTGATAAAAATAGTAGGAAACACAAGTTTCTTGCTGTGAAAATTGCATGCAGAACAGAACTGGAGAGCAGCTGAATTTGTGCTCAGTAGGGTGGGGAGGACTCAGCATTGCTATTGTTCTAATTATTATGAACTGCAGGGGATCTGAATCAGAACATGTCAGTTAGTTTGATCATTGCGTCAATATGTAGGCCACGTTAATATAGAATTATTACTTTGTCTGTCTCTTCTTTGTATATAGCTGAATGTCCCTGACAATTTCATGTTGCCTGCGATGTGTCCCCTCTCCCCACAGCAGTGGCAGATGACCAGCCGTCGTCGCTCCCCCAACATCGTCGCGCTGGGCGTCTCCTCCTCCCCATCTGATTCCCCGTGCGCCCCTCCGTTGGTGCCCACCGGTCTCCTCGAATACGGCAACAGTGTGCTCAGCCAGAGCCAGGGCCTGCTCCAAGGGGACCAGTGCGGCCAGCATCACGTGGCACTGCACCTCAGTCGGCGCCGGGGCCAGGAACGCCTGGAGCGCTATTTCCCGGTGGGCCTCCTCCGGAAGAGTAGGGTAACCCTGGCGGGCTAAGTAGGCCACGTCTGCGGCTGTTACCTTCACTGTTACCTGGATACCTCTTTATCTAGAACTCACTCTTCCCCCTGCCTGTCTGGCTTCTTTTAATCCTTCTGTGCCCGGATTGCAGCGGGTAAGATATTTTTCCAAGAAAAAAAGAGAAATTAAAAAAGAGAAATTTCACCAGAGCCCCTGCTCATGTCTAATTTTTAGTTTAGAAGGATTCAAGCAGGATTTTGGATGAAAGGCAGCGACCTTAATCAAGCCCAAATCATAATTGAACCCATTCAGAGCCTACATTACATTTTAGTGTTTCATTCTGAGCAGAATGCCCTCACACCTGAAGAAGGCTTGCGTTTTCTTCTCTTTTAAGCATGTGTACAATGCTGTAATACAATTTAAAATAATTAAAAGTTTAAAAAGTATCAACTAAACTCCATTAATATCGAGTGTCTTTTATACAGCTTTTATACAGCTTTTAAGTATAGATTACACTTTTCTAAAATGTATTTAAAAAATAAAAACGATTACTAATCTAATCTTTCCACGTTTGATCCCAAAATCCCAAGAAAAATTAATCTAAACTAGGAGAAAGCTATGCTGAAAGTTTATTAATATACTTAGAAGACAAAGATAACAATTTATGTTGCATTTGTCTGATTGTGAATCAAAAAATACATTTAATTAACTGCTCTCAGTGACAGCTGACAATCCTCCATACACTCAAGTGAAAAATTAGTAATGCCAATGTAAACGTGGTATTTACAATTTGTTGATAATAGAAATGTTAAGTTCTCTAAAGCTTTTTGAGGCAGCAAAAGATTTGAACACCCTATATTGTAATGAGCTGCTGAGCTGAGAATGGGTTATGTTCCTGCTGTCAGAGGGGGTGGAAAGTGCCCGCGGTTATTTAATTAGTATTACAATTCACACTGATTCCCTTGAAAAGGTATGGACATAAGAATATTTGTGCGTGGTCAAAAAATGGCATTAAGCACTTAAAATTAATATGGTTAATAAGAGTAAACTGGAACATGCTGTACAAGATCGGCTAAACTGGGATCTATCGCTTACGCCTGAAATTGGAGCTGCTGTCGCAGTGAATAGCGACTAATAAGTCTGTCTTTCTGTGGGGGGAAGGGAATCTGATCTGATCTGCAAACCTCCAACAGAGCTGTTCAACTGGTTTTTGTCGGGCACATCAAGTGTCAGGTGTAAGCGATAAATATATTTAGCTGAAAAGCTGTACAACGCAAGACATTTCAGTACTCTAGGTTTCGTGAAAAAGCACATTGTGCTGCTGTAATACAGTTTAAAATAATTAAAAGTCTAAACAGTATCAGCTTATGTATGGGTTGTATTTTAAAAAAAGTCAAAAACCGCACTCAAAATGGAATTTAGCGCTTTCTGGCAAGAGGAGACACCCAAATTAATAATGTAACATGCTACTGTTTGTGCATGGATATAGTTATAATGCTATTTCCTTAGACACGTGATTCCATGTTTTATTTTGAATCCCCGGCGGAACCGGGCATCCATAAGAATCAAGTACTGTAACAGGTTTATTCTATGCTGAAAAAAAAAGAAGAAAGAAAACACATTCCATAAGAATCAGCGCCTTTATATAGCGCCTTTAAAGGTGGCTTCTCAAAACGCTTTACAGGATAAAAACAACAATAACAACAACAACAACAACAATATTGTGTTTCATTGCACTTTGACAGATTGTCTTTAAATCAACTGTTGATTTAAAGTTTGACAGTAAATGTTTATATTGTAACGCATACAGCCTCCATTTCTTATTAAAAATGTAGCCTAAGAGGGGGGGTCTGCTCTCACAATCCTCCATATACTCAAGTGAAAAATTAATAATGCCAATGTAAACATCGTATTTACAATTTGTTGATAATAAAAATGTTAAGTTTTTTAAAGCTTTGTGATAGTTTACCCAGTTTACCCATTGTTATTAAAAATGACTTGGATTCGAACATGTTGTGATATTTAGAAATATAAAAGTCAATTAATTGTCAATTTCCATATTTATGTCTTTATTTAGCGGTTTCATTAGTGACAAAGGCTAAACTTTCTTGGAAAAATGTCTTTGCTGTCTTGCTGATACATTAAGCTTTCTAAACTCAGCCACAAAGTCATGTGACTGATTTTTCGCCCTGTTTCGTTGGTTAAACGCAATGATCACAAGCACCACCATGGTAACTGGGACATGTAGTTTTTAATTCAGATTGAATTATAACTGTACGTACTGTAGCGGCGAGGCTTATTAATAAGACAGAATTAAGTGTTGCTGTGCTTTCCCAAATGAGGCCCCATCTCCCTCTTCATCTCTGTGGTGCAGTCACAGAGAAGCTATTCATGCAGACTGATTTAAAGATGTTTTCTTTTGATAAGGTACAGCTCCCAAATGGGGATGCACTTAGCTAAGCCTGGCTATCATGATCAATGGTCATCCATTTGCGCCTAAAGGTCTGCAAGATTCCAAGAGAGAGCCTCATCCAAGTGGTCTACAACCCCAAGGTCAGCATCACCAGAGCACCGTCGCAAGCTGAACAGCAAAGCCTGGCATAGAGCCAGAGAGCGCGGATTAGACAGCAACAAGCCTGCAACTGCTTCTTTGTGCCCGCAGGAGATCTGAATCCCCAGAGATTGGATGAGTATTCAACTTCACTGCATGACAGCTCGAGAATTCAATTGTTATCCCAACCATTTGATATCAATTTAATTCCTAAGAGTTATGTACTTGTTTTGAGTATCTAGTGTAGAAGTTATAACCAAGTTCATTTACGAAACGGTCTAAATGAATGATATACTGAACGTATGTCCTCTTGATATATGTAACTCTTTGTAACTGACTGAATATATACCTTTTGTATTCTGATAACCCTCTCGATAAGATCTGTTAGGTTTACATGCATATTCTATGTATTAATAAATGTATCCTCATGTATTAGTACCTGTGTGTGTGCGTTGTTTGAGTTATATCGCAAGGTTGGATTCTAAAGCCATTAAAAGAATCATTTTGTGATTTACTGCTACAATGAATAATTGTCCCAGTAAATCCCAAATCCTACAGAACTAGTGCCTTCAGAGAGCACACTACAGATGTTACCTATTTATCGTTGAACAGGATGTATGTGATGTGGCGACTAGGTTCAATTTTGTATCCTCTTTAAAAGATTAAGGACTGGGGTGAGTGTGATTTACCACCCTTTCAGCTAAGAACCCGACGTGCGGACCGTTTAAGCTGCATAGACTCGGTCGTTTAACTCTTCTCCATTAGCAGGGTTAAGGTTAAAGAAAAAAACATTGCTGACTTCTTTTTTTTTTTGCCAGCCGCGAGCGCAGATTAGCAAGATTTGTATTTCATGTTTTGCAAGTTGCATCCATTTTAAGAAAAACAAGTCGCGTTAAAGACAGGAAATGAATGCTTGCATTTAATTAAGTCTAGCCGTAGGCGGTTGTCCATAATGACCCGTTCTGTTCGAGAAGACGGAACAAAAAAGGCACCACTGGGATTCAGACCCAGGGTCTCCTGTTTACTAGACAAGTGCTTTAACCAACTAAGCCACGGCACCCCGGGAGCACTGTCCTTTTGCAGCCACTTGGACACACCACTCAGACACATCTGCATTCGGTGTGTGCTCCGCCTGCTCGCGGAGCAAGTTGCCACCTTTACATACAATAGCAACATCGACACCAAGAGAAAGGATGACATATGGCTTTTATCTGGAACTTTTCATGTCCAAGGAGCTCAATGTGCTTTCTGTGTACAACAGGGCCACTGAACTGCACACTGGCCACTGAACCACAGCAGTGGCTTGCTGGCTTGACATCTCCCAAGGAAAATGTTGAAATCGCATGTGGAACAGGAAAATGACCCTCGAGTACGAGGGAAAAAAAAGAAAAAGATCATCTGGAGTGCACCAAGCCATGTCCGGACAGCCTAGCTTCCTCGACGAGGTGGCCGAGTGGTTAAGGAGATGGACTGCTGATCCATTGTGCTCTGCACGCATTGGCTCGAATCCCTTTCTCGTCGCTCTCCATGTTTGACGTTGGCCATCCTGTTGTTTGCTCCGGTTCTAGAGCCGTACATTTTCTAGCGGTGGCTGAACATGGTATAATAGGCTAACGTTGGTATCGAGCAGTGACAGTATTTACGTGCCGCTGCTGCCAAGTGGCTCTGGGTTGAGACCGCGTTTTCACTTACTTGCAACGCAAACGGAGAAAGCGATTTTTGACAGTCTCTCGAGAGACTGCGCTAGGTGTTTAGGGATAGACTTTGTCAGTTCCCCCTGGGATGATGGCCTCTCAAATAGTTTGTGATTCCCCTAGACGTTTATACAGTAGAAGCCTGCTTCGTGGCTTAAATCCAAGCTAAGGAAACGAGTTAGAGGTCTGATGCAGAACTGCGAATTCGATGAACGGGAACACTACAGTACATTGCACTGTATGTGTGAGGAAAGCTGCCCCCTTCAGTCCCTTGTCGACCGAACAGAGGACTGTAAAGGATACTGCCAAGAAACTTAAGGATGCTGGTTGGAATCCAGCTCCAAAGAAGCCCCTTTGGGTGTTATGTCATCAAAAAGTAAGAACAGCGAATCTCCCTTTGATCAAAAGTGCAACAGAGCTGTTTTCCGTGGAGCAGGTTTCAGACCCGTAGACCTGTTTTATTTGTAGGGCAGGGCGCATTCCCAAACGCGAATCTCCTGTTTTAGAAGTGCTTTGGGCGGTGTAGCGGCGATGCTTATTAATAAGAAAGAATTAAGTGTTTCTGAGCTTTCCCAAATTAGGCCTTATCTCTCTGTTCATCTCTGTGGTGCAGCCACAGAGAAACTATTCATGCAGGCTGATTTAAGGTTTCCCTTGATAAGGGACAGCTCCCAAAGGGGGATGCACTTAGCTAAGCCTGGCTATCATGATCAATGGTCATCCATTGGTGCCTATCTGTCTAGGGAGTGCCAGATGGACATCTGGACTGCATTCCTAAGTGTCAGGAGTAAGTGACTCATATCTCACCTTGATCAACCAATCAGGGACTGGTAGGGCCGAGTAACCCACATGGGACTCTGATGCCCATGGAACTTTCAGCCAATCAACGAGCTGAAGTTCCTCCAGGTAAAAACAGGCAACACAGAGAGCCTGAGAGATTCAGTGGGAATTCAGTAGAGAATTCTGTGGAGTTTTCTAAAGGGAATTCAAAGGAGAATTCCAGGGCAGGACAGCCCAGGAGCAGAAGGCTCTCAAGGGCAGGACATTCTCACAGCGCGCCTCCTGACCATCCTGAGACTCAGCCCGGACAACCACGGAACGGCCAGTGTGTCCGAGTGCCAGAACTTTCCTTTGTTCTAAGGGTCTAGAGCGGAGGTTGCCAGAGAATAACCAGAGGATCCACCCGAGGTTAGCACCAGCAGCAGGCCTCGAGAACAGGTCGGAACTGTGGACAGTTGAATCACTATTCAGAACTAGCTCTTCATCAGGAACGAACCGGTCTTCTTCTTGACTTGCTGGGACCCACAGTCATCTTTTCTCCTGTGCACAAACTTTGCTAGTTAAAGCCAACACTAACTAGCCGGTCAGTGAGCATCAGCAGCGCACTGTCGCAACCCGCACAGCACAGCCTGGCACCTAGACAGAGAGCGTGGATTGGACAACAACAAGCCTGCAACTGTTTCTTTGTGCCCGCAGGAGATCTGAATCCCCAGAGATTGGATGAGTATTCAACTTCACTGCATTACTGCTCGAGAATTCAATTGTTATCCCAACCAGTTGATATCAATTTAATTCCTAAGAGTTATGTACTTGTTTTCAGTATCTAATGTAGAAGTTATAACCAGGTTCATTTATGAAATGGTCTAAATGAATGATATACTGAACGTATGTCCTCTTGATATGTGTAACACTTTGTAACTGACTGAATATATACCTTTTGTATTCTGATAACCCTCTCGATAAGATCTGTTCGTTTTACATGCATATTCTATGTATTGTAACGCCCTCGCCTGGTGGTGAGGAGGAAGCGCCCCCAGGCACTCGTAGTACCGCTGGGCATGCTGGGAGTGGTAGCCGGAGTGCGGCCTAAGCGAGAGAAGCTCGCCCCACACCCAAAGTCTGTCAAGGCCCTGTGCATCCTGTGGGAGGCCTTGGAGGTAAAGGACGGGGTGCTGTGCCGGGGGTGGCGGGTACCCTCCAGTGGCGAGGTACGGTGGCAGCTGATGTTGCCTTGGTCGCTCCGCGGGGCGGTGTTCCGAGCAGTGCATGGCCAGCCGGGCGTGGGGCACTTCGGCGGTAAAAATACCCTGCAGCGCCTCCGAGGCCATTTTTATTGGGGTCTTTGCCACCGGGACGTGGAGCGGTACTGCCGAACGTGTGCAGTGTGCGTGGCGCAGAAGGGTCCCCCCGAGCGGTCTCGGGCCCCCCTCCAACAACACCAGGCGGGGGCTCCTATGGAGCGGGTGTGGGTGGACGTTTTGGGCCCGTTTCCGCGCACCGAGGCCGGGAACCTCTACGTCTTGGTGGCCATGGATTATTTTATGAAGTGGCTGGAGGCCTTCGCCCTACCGGACTAGAGTGCCCCCATGGTGGCCGATGCACTGCTGGAGGGGATGTTTGCCAGGCTGGGGGTGCCGGAGGAGTTACATAGTGACCAGGGGCGTAACGTCGAGTCCCAGGTCTTCGCCAGAGTGTGCCAGCGCCTGGGGATCACAAGACGCGGACCACACCGTTGCATCCCCAGAGCAACGGGTTGGTGGAGCGGTTTAATCGTACCCTCACCACCCAGCTGGCCACCCTGGTGTCCCGGCACCAACGGGACTGGGACCGCCACCTCCCCCTTGCGCTCTGGGCGTATCGGACCGCGGTCCAGGAATCCACCGGGTGCACCCCGGCCTCGCTCATGCTGGGCCGGGAAATGTGAACCCCGGTGGACCTGGTCTCCGGCCGGCTGCCCGGAGACGGGTCGGCACCGCTGGCTGGACCGGACTACGAGTGGGACCTGCGGCAGCGGATGCAGCAGGTGCACAGCTTTGCACGGACCCACTTGACACAGGCGGGGGTCCGGTAGAAGCGGCACTACGACCTGCGCTGCAGGGGGCCTGCCTTCCAGCCCGGGGACTCGGTTTGGGTGTACAACCCGTGCCGCCGCAAATGCCTCAGCCCTAAGCTGGCGCCGTCATGGGAGGGGCCCGCTGAGGTACTCTGGGTGGTGGGCGAGGTCTGCTACCATGTCCGGTTGCAAACACGGGGGAGAGTGGTGGTCCTGCACCGAGACCGCCTGGCCCCCTACCGACCCGGGAGGAGGAGCCGTGTGGGGAGGCTCTAGAGGACCAGCCGGGGCTGGAGCCGGCCGATAGTGGGGCATCCGTGGGTCGCCAGCCGTCACTGTGGCGCAGCGGCTGCTCACGCAGGGTTCCACAGCAGTTAGCCGAGTACGAGTACAGCCTGAGGGGGGTTTTCGACGTCGGCAAGACGCCAGACGCTTCAGGTTTTTAAGGAGTAAGAGTGCAGGGGGTCTAAACCTGCAATCCAGTGTGTTGAAGTATTTCACAACACTACCCCTAGCACATCTGGAAATAAATCCTCATAATGATTATTGCCCTGGGCATGTACCAAAAAATCACTGAGCATATATATATATATCACTGTGTTGAAGCTAGAGACACAGAATAAGTGCAAACACATCCTAAATACAGTGTTCCTGCACCTTTGACCTCATCCAGAATGTATCATTTTTTGAAAGGGATTGCTGTCAGAATGCACAACTGAATCCCAAACAGAATCTCTAGTCAAATATGATCATTTGTGAAACAGGCAAATGAGTCTCTCAGGTGCCCATTGCTCATTTTCAGACACAATTATGCAATACTTTCACATGCAATACACATGAACATGCAATACTTTTCAGCTGCATTTTGACATCCGGACGGGGAGACTTTATCATTTGAACGTGAAGCCAGCCTTAAACCCTCTGAGGCGTGTCTGTCTGCCGGCACGTATTTTGTCAAAGGTATTTATTTTTTTTAACGGAGAGTGACTTTGAAAAGGTTTCCGCAGCCACGTCGCACGCCGTGTTAGATTAAAGGAGGAATGCGGCGATGGCGAACTCGCTGTAGTCGTGGCCGAGTGGTTAAGGCGATGGACTCGAAATCCATTGGGGACTCCCCGCGCAGGTTCGAATCCTGCCGACTACGGCATCTGCCGCACGTCTCCTTGTGCCTGTGCGGCAAAGGCGAAGTGCTGCTTCTCCTTTCCTGGTACTATAAAAACGCTGAATTGCTTGGCCCCACTGCCATGGAAATGAGTTCTTCAGATAACCACACATCTTGCGTTCGCACCTCTGGTGTTCTACTTATGCCTTTGAAAACCTAAAGAATAAAACTGAAAGAACCGACACAATATGTAGGTGCTCGTAAAGCACGCATTAAAGAACTGTTAACAGCAAGGGTTTCAGTGGGTTAACTGAGGAGAAGGCGTGATCGCTAATTGTTGACTTTTTATTTGGTGTTAGAAACACTCTTACTGTGCATGACGTGCAACAAATGTAGCCACAGAAATTGCATCACGCTTTCATGTATGCTATTGCAGACACCAACGTTGCCTAGATATAAAACCGAAATAGCCGTGGGTTTGCTTGCTGGTCTGAAGGATCTCTCTTCGAATCTCTATCATCTGTCAATTGAAGTAAAAGGTGCTGCAATCTGATACGTTCAGAATCAAACCCGCAGCTGTTGTTCGACTTTATTTCTTGACTAATTACAACTGAGTGTCGCATGAGCAGTTACGTAAACTTGTCTGATATATTTGAACACAAATGCCGTTCTTCAATTAAAACTAACAGTACATTGTCAGGGACATTCAGTTCTATACAAACAAGAGACAGACGAGAATATTTAGTATATAATAGACAGAAAGAGGTTCGAATCCTGCCGACTACGTTGTCCACCTCCTGTCTTTGTGTTTCGGCGCAAGCAAAGAAGCGTGCCTGTTTGGTGTTCCTGGTGGTTTTAAAACACCCAATCGCTTGTACCCGCTGCCTTGGAAATAAGTTCTTCAGCGTCCGCGAATGGCATTTTGCAGCTGGAAGCAGATGTCGACGCGTTTTGCACAGAGCACCAAAAAAGCGTCTTTTTTGAAGGCCCAGGCACTGAGCATTGGTGGTTCAGTGGTAGAATTCTCGCCTGCCACGCGGGAGGCTCGGGTTCGATTCCCGGCCAATACAGCGGCTTTTGCAGCGAGCGGCTCCATCACTTGCATCCCCTTGCAACTCGCAACTGAAAACCCACTGAAGCTAAGCAGGTGTGAGCCAGGTCAGTACCCGGATAAGGGTGAGCTACAGGGAAAAACAAAGCTTCCAGCTGGAAGCGGTGTTAATGGTGCCGGCGGGGGGGCATTCACCCTGAGGTCTGTGCGGGTCCCAATGCCCCAGCATAGTGACAGAGAAATAAACATGTTTGGGCACCCCCAATTAACTTCTGGGGCAGGAAAAGCACACTTTTCAAAACTTGTTTTTCAGCTCGAAATAAACGTGTTTTTTCAAACCTTGGAATCCCAATGTAACTGCCTGGCTCATTAGAGCCCACTGAGTCAGCCCTTAACCCCACTGTGCAGAAGTTGTCAAAACGGGTTTTTCAGCAGAAATAAACACGTTTGGGCAACTTTGGTCACCCCCATTTAACTTCTGGGGCAGGAAAAGCACACTTTTCAAAACGTGTTTTTCAGCTCGCTGTGACCTCTGTTTTACATTTCATCCTAAAGACAGCGCCCTTTTGCAACACAGCGTCTCTGTCACTATCATAAGTGACTGCCATCATAAGAATATGAGTCCAATATTTTAGAATATAGTCAGAATGACTTCTAACCTTACCTGTGGTGTCTTTAATCCCTATTGCTCAATGCATGGTGTACGTACTGCATAGATGTGTCTTGAGAATGAGGAATGGGCCCCTGAGACGGTCATTTACCTGTTTCACAAATGATCGTATTTTACTAGAGATTCTGTTTGGGATTCAGATGTGCATTCGGACAGCAATCCCTTTCAAGAAATGATACGTTCTGGATGAGGTCAAAGGTGCTGGAACACTGTATTTAGGATGTGTTTACAGTGATTGTGTGTCTCCTGCTTCAACGCAGTGATATATAGATGTGCTCCTGTAATTTATTGGTACAAGCCCAGGGCAGTAAGCAGTCTGAGGATTTATTTCCAGACGGCATAGAGCAGTGAAGCAGTGAAGTAGTGCAACACACTGGATCATTATATTATTAGAATCTATTCTACTTAAATTATTACATTATACACAATTTGAGTTCATTTTAAAAAGTAAAAGGTAATGAAAGGAATGCATTTTCATAAGAAAGATAATACCGATATGCATGTGATAATCTTCCTTATATCATGTAGTGTGTCATTTGGACACTTTATGGGCTTGAAATACAAAGAAAATCATGTTCTATGGTACAAGATAAATACAAAACGTAAGCTTTTATTTTAATTAGATTTGTTTATAAAGCATAAGCAATCATTTATTACATTAATATATGTGAAAATGACATTTTAGCATCATAATATTACATAAAGGTCTCTAGCTTCAACACAGTGATATATATATATGCTCAGTGATTTATTGGTACATGCCCAGGTCAATAATCAGAATGAGGATTTATTTCCAGACGGGCTACAGGTAGTGTTGTGAAATACTTCAACACACTGGATAAAAACCAAAGAAATGAAGATATGTAGCAATCACATTGTAACAGGGGTGACAGTGACAGTGACTTAATGCTTATACTAGTGGACTTTTGGTACCTTTAGGGTACGGAGCGAGCCGCAGGGAAGGCTCGCTCCGTGCGCACACGTCCTTTCGATGCCAGTCCAACAAGTGCTCCGCATTAGCTGCATCGGGGCTCCGGCGTGTCGCACCTCACCTCACCTCGCACTGCCCCCTCCTTGAATGTCTGCCGCTGGGCATGCCCTGCTCTCCTCCGCCTTATCTTATCGCGTGTGAGCACCGACAATGGCCACAATGCCGGGGAATGGCACCTGTAAAGTGTTAATTGGGGCACAGGAACAGCCCGTCTCGTCTCGGGGGGGGAGGCTTCAGAGACAATACAGCAAACACAGCGGGGCGGGGGAAGAAGACGACACCACACATGCGGGTACATTCAGCTCCGGCGGGAACGAGACATTTGTCGGTCTTTTCAAGTGCCGAGAGCCGAGCAATCCTTCACTTGTATCGTTTCTCCCCGGTGACTAGATCTGGCCCTGCGACTCTCGACTGGGCTCACCCCCGGGGCAGCCCAGCAGGTGTGAGCCTGGCCGGCACCCGGATGGGAGATTCCACCCCGGAAAACCTCCGGTTGCTGCTGCTCCTGCAAGAGGTGTGACTGGGACCAGTAGGGAGCGTTCACCCTGCGGGCTGTGTGGCTCTCTTACGCCCCAGCCTCCTGATGGCGACACTCTGCTGCACAAACAGGCGCCGTCCTTCGGGGGAGGCGTCAAACCGAGGTCCCGACCCTCCTTGGCCATTAGGAAACCCCAGGGCGTCTCTCAAAAAGAGACGCCGGGGGTGTCCCTCTGGTGTTAGTGCTCCCCTTTACCCATCAGTCGGGGTCTCCTCCTAATCCCCGTCTCACCTGTAACAATCAATGACGAGGCCCCCCTGTCCGTGAGATTTAGTACTCGCGCAAGAGACCGGGGGAAGAGCGCGAACGCGGTCCCCCGCCCCCCACAAAGTGCGCGCTCCGGGTTCCCTCTCGGGGCCCTGCAACACAGCGGAAGGGCAGCGAGAAGGAGCCTCTTGCTCTGATGGCGCAAGGCCACAAGAGGGCGGAGGCGCCGCGCGCCCGGCCGACGTGTTGGACCGGTGCGCTTTACGTGCTGAAATAAACACGCGAAAGCCCCGAAATGTTTCCAGAGTGCTGTGCACTGGAGGTTTTTGTCTGGTGAAGACTTGCCTGGTGCTCCTCCGTGCAGATTGTTTGTCCTCCTCCAGTGCGGGACGAGCCAACACAAGGGAGCGCATTCGCCAACATCCAGGCACGCAATGCGATTTGGAAAGCAGCTCCTTTCCAAAGAGTTGCACACGAACGATCCTTCAGTCCCGCTCGGGGGGCACGGAGCCCCCGCCACACACAGCTTCAAGTAGCGAGTCAGGCGCCCGGGCTTTCGCTTACGGCCACACCACCCTGAACAAGCCTGATCTCGTCTGATCTCGGAAGCTAAGCAGGGTCGGGCCTGGTTAGTACTTGGATGGGAGTCCGCCTGGGAATACCAGGTGCTGTAAGCTTTTGCTCTCCCGGCCAGCAGGGGTCGCCGTTGGTGCCGTAGGCTTTGGGAGGAAAACCTGCAGGATGGAAAGGTGATCTATAGCCTCATCTCTAGAGATGTTTTGTTGCTGTGGCATGTGTGTGACCCATATTCAAAAAAAAAAAACCCGTCTGTAAAACGAATATCGAAGCTGCCTCTAAATCTGCAAATGAAGATGAGTTGATAAACCATTCGTTTTTCGTATAACTAGACATATATTCATTTGTTACCGATTTCATTCATTGAGCACGGATACAATAGAGGTACAGCCATTCACTGTTTGACACGTCTGCACTGGTACAGAACCGAGCAATCAGAAAACGGGTGAAACTGTCTTTAGACTCAGCATACAGTACCGAGGCCCCCCATGACCAAATAAAGGCTAACCTCGATAATCAGCCTAAAGAACGCAGACTACAGCAAAACGACTGACTTTGAAAAGGGAATGAACGTCCGGAAGGAGTAGTGGAACTAGCTTGAGATGCTTCTCCGGACCCCTAACTAAAAGCCAGCGAGAACCAGCAGCGGCGTCCACTCCTGTCGAACCGGGATCCTTCCGCAGCCACGCAGCTCGTGGTGTCCTAACCCTCCCGTATCTGATTTTGGACCAAGCACATCAGGGGAGAGCGCGAACACAGTCCCCCACTACCAGAAATTATGCAGTCGAGATTCCCACATTTGGGGAATTCGCAGGGGTCAGCACAGCCGGAGTGCAATGGCCGAGCCTCGCCCTGGGTGAACCTCCTTCTTGATCAAGGTATCTCCCCTGCCAGGTAAGTATGAGTTAAACAGGCCCCTGCAAGCGGCCCGCACCCACAGCACAAATCGCACAGCCTAGGCCACCTCCTCGCCCCGCACGCCACCGCCTCCTGCTGGGCCCACTCTTTCACACACTCACACGCCACACTAACACTCAAAAGTGTGGGCAAAACGAGAAAACGAGCGCGCCGTTTCCTACACATCTGCAGTCGCCGTTGCGCATTCGCAGCATGTCCCGGGATGCAATTCGGCCTCATTTG